>NC_063203.1:10996056-11296056 GCF_017589495.1 Alosa alosa | reverse complement strand
AAAGGAGGTGAGACGATGATTAAACCACCTTTGGAGCTCACAGAAGAATAATCTTTCCACATTCATAAACATTGTCATTTGTTTACTTTGTGTACACTTTCATCACAATCTAGTTTAATTTTTTAAGGTACAGTACACATATTTTTGTATCCTTGGAATGAAAACCGTGTTAGGCAGGAAATCCACAATATTTGCCCGAGCGCAAGGCCAAAGGTGGCATCTTCTCCTTGTTTAGATTCACAATGACCCCCACATGGGTGGCCTGAATTGACCCTGCTGACTGATCATGGTTTCATTACAATCGAGAGTATCTGTGCAATGACCAAGGACTTCACTGCAGTCTCCATATTAATTTGCATTTGACACTCAGGGCTTTCCATGCTAAGTGACCCATTAGATTCCAGCTGAATAGGATACATTGCTACTGGTTAAAGAGAGGGTCTGATAATAAAGCAGACATCTTCCTCTGACTGGGATCTTCTTCTTTTCCTGACACCCCCGGAGTAAGGGCATTTTCTTCCCTTTCCTCTCCATGCCTCCATTATGGCCTCGATGCTTGAAGCTAAAGGACCACATATACACACAAGATCTAAAACAATATTAAACTGTATTACATGTTTTTAAAACAGGATGAGACAGAGTGTTTATGTCTTTTGAGAATGCAACTATGCCTTCCTGTAATATAATACAGTGAAGCGACAGACAACATGTTACAGTGTTACAGTAATAATAATTAACTTATTATTATTTACTGTAGGTTTAACAGGGACGGCTACACCAGGCAGGTAACTGAAGTGTTCCGTTCACGTTGTGCTGCAACAATTAGCTTCCATTAAGTTCAGTGGAACTGGCTACACCAGATGTGAAAGCAGCGTGTACATAAAAAAACAACAAATAGACCAGTCTTCTTGCGTGTCACGAACAAAGTGCTTCAGTTAGGTGTCTGGTGTAGCCTTCCTGTAAGGTCTTTTGTTTGCACTGAATGACAGAAATAATGTGCAGAGTAATTCAGAATGTGTGCATAATGAAGAAACAACTGCATATTTGCTGTGTCTACACAGTCAAAAGTATATATAAACCTAGCAAAGGACTATTCTCGGCTTAAATCGAAAAAGAAAGCATATCCAATGCTGTCACTATCTGCTATCATTGTCACCCCTAATCCTACTACCACTGCTGCTGCTGTTACTAGCACAGCCCCTGGCACTGGCGATTGGTCTTTAACTTTGTGTGGAAACAGCATCAGACTCTCGTGGGAGCCGGTCATCAGCGGCAGTGACCTCTGCTTGTCTGGAGGCTCAGACTGGCCTGCCCCGGCCTGATAAGCAGACCCTCCATCCCTCCAGTGAGACAGCAGCTGGTTCTGATGCTGGAGAGAGAGGGGGGAGAGAGGAAGAGATAGAGAGAGAGAGGTAGGGAGGGGAAGAGAGAGAGAGAGGAAGAGAGGAAGAGAGATAGAGGGAGAGAAGAGAGAAAACAAAAGAGGGACAGAGAGGGGGTGCTTGCTCCTGGTGCCTTGCTCCGGTGTACCTCCCCATCACGGGGAGACATTAGAGTACATCGATCGGAGGCTGACCTGTGCCACGGACAACAGGGAGACGGACAGAGAGACGGTGGGCTTATGGGCTGGAGGAGAGGGGTGGTGGAGCTGTGTGTGTGTGTGTGTGTGTGTGTGTGTGTGTGTGTGTGTGTGTGTGTGTGTGTGTGTGTGTTTGTAATCAACCTGATGAGGAACTGAGGGACACACAAGGGTAGATTTGAGACTCAGCAACAAAAAGCAACAGGCCTGTCCGGCAGACTGCAGCCTTACTGTCTCTCCTTCCTTACTGTCCCTCCTTCTAGCTCATTGCCTCGAGTGCACCATCTACACACACACCCAAACAACCCTGTTTGTGTCTAAGAGTGGTGAGTGTGCAGGTTTCCCGTGGGTGGCATTTCACCCAGTGTCCAATTACGGCCCAGGAAAGCAGCTGTCCGGTTCCTGAACACGTTCATTTCCGACCGACTGTCAATCCATTTCAGAGTTCCAAAGAGTACCCAGAACACAGAAGCACTGCAGGGGAGGAAGTATTTTTTTTCTTCTTTTTGAAAAATATCCACTTTTGCATTTGCAACAACAACTTGTTATAGGCAAATGCTCTTTGAAAAATCCTAAAATTTCTGTGAGCAGAAAGCTTGAGGGGTTTTGCCTATGAACAGGATATGCACTGTCAGTCACCAGTTGGTCTTAACACATCTGTAGAAAGGCTTGTCTACTTTTCCGAGATGCATTGGTATTTGTTAGCTCTCTCTTTGTTCCTGCCATCGATCAGTATTTATAAAAGGTGCCTCAGTGTTTTTCAATGAGTCACACAGACATGTTATGTGAAAGAGTCTGACATGATTTGCTGTTGTGATTTAACCTTGTATTTGTGCCATTAGTTTCTAATGCAATCCTTTACAAGCAAATATCAACTACAGAGTTTCAAGGATACTTTCTTTTCAAAGAAGTATGAATAAAACTCAAGGTACAAGAAAGGAAAAACAACAACATATTTTTTGTTCACTTGAAAAATAAGAGGCTATGACTGAAACTGCTTTGGTGAAGGTCCCTTTTCAAGAATTTTAAAACATTAAATGTTGGGTAAGCTGTGGCGCAGCAATAATGGTACCCCACATTAGACAGTAGGCTATGTGAGGGTATCTGAAGATCCAAGTTCAAGTCTAGCTTCAGCCATTCATTTAATTTTAAATCAAATGGTCAACGCTAACTTGTGCTCTCTCTCTCCTGTCCATATCGATACCATATAACATTTCCCTCACTATTTTATGCACAACATCTATATGGAATTAAATGCCTGCAATCCCCAGACATTTTATCCCTTTCCATGTTGCATCTATAAGAATAAAAATGCCATATGTAATTATGTGTGGATATACCTCTATTTATATCTGTGAATCTCTCTCTCTCTATGTGTGTGTGTGTGTGTGTGTGTGTGTGTGTATGTGTGTGTGTGGGTGCATGTGTATTTGGGTATATGAATTTATGTGTGTGTTGGTATCTAAGAAACAACGTGTGTCTTTGTGCACCTGTCAATCTGTGTGTGTATGTGTGTGTGTGTGCACACGTGCCTGTGTGAATGTGTACACAGGCTTAGCTCCTCGGCACAGTGTTTGATTATGTTTGCCAGGATGCTGCTGTTGTTTATGCAGCCTGATGCTCTGAGGTCCATTTGTGTGTGGGATTGGGAGGCAACCCTGGCCCAGGCTGATATCTGGGCCAACTCATTGATTATAGCCTGCCTGCCTGCCATCATGCCATTGCGGGTGGTGCCTTCAAATGGGGTTATGCCGAAGACTTTCTAATGAGGAGAAACAGCACTCAAAGAATCCTCCATAGAAATGTATGGGGTTAGTTCGTAACGCCAACATGCCAGTCATCATACATATCCCGCCCCTTCCGCCACCAAAAGCTGACATGTGAATACATCGTGCCCAATCACTGGCGTTCACATTTGTTATGATCTCCCAGCTGGAGAGAGGCTGGTGTCGTGAAGCTTTGCGCATGCACAGTTCTGTCCGAAATACTGTAGCCACCCGATAGCTGCCCAAAATGTGTTGCAAGATGCCCGCCAAGTGGGGGGACTTTCCTAAAAGTACTTTGGTGATGTTTGCCGGGTTTCACAAAGATAGTCCATATGAACAACTCTCTTTTGTGGTGTTTAAAGGTACACTATGCAATATTTTCACCTTAATATAACATTTACAAAGCCAATTTGATGGTAATAAGCGAATCATTCACCTAGCATAGCTATACAGCATATATGTAGCGAGTCGCTAAACCAGCCATGCAACTTCAAGAATGGCGGCCCCACAAATTTCGCAAGAATCGTAAAAAATTACATTGTCAGTAGATATAGCTCTTTGGAGATAGTTTTTGCCTGTTGTAAATCCTTTACCTCCACAACAAAAGCATTTTCAAGGTCAAGGTACAAGTCACAAGAAGTTTGTACAATTTAAATATATCGCAACTCTAGAGGGAGCTCTAGAGTCAAAAATACCTAAATCTGCATTTAAGACTTTGAAGGTTGACATTTTCTGAGAGCTCACAAGCTGAATTTAATGAGTTGTGTGCATGACTTACAGTACCATGTGGTAATTAAGATCTCACAAGTTCCATTTCTGTAATCCTCACCACACTACCCAACCACCCACCCACCCACCCATGTTCTCCCGATCTCGTCTCCCTAGCTGCTTCCCTGCCTGCTTTGTGTTTGTGTTTGAATGCCACGTGGAAAGTGATGGTGGTAGCATGTGTGGGGACTGACCCCACGCTTGCTCGCACACACACACACACACAAACAAACAAACACAAACAGACACACAAACACACACACACACACACACACACACACACACACACACACACACACACACACACACACACACACACACACACACACAGCCATACGCTCGTCGTCACTGTGGCACCTGGTATCGCAATCCTTCTTTGCCAGGGTTATGTGGTGCCAGCTTGTTAATCCCTGCAGAAATCAAGATGTGGTGATTCAGTATGAACTACCCCATCTCCACTCTCGGGCCCCACCACCACCTGCTCCTCTCTGGCCAGTGGGGGTCACTGGGATATGGGGTTGATGTGGGGAAGCAGCCATGTTTGATGTTTGTGCTTGCTGGGCCAGATAAGACATCTGGACCAGTGCCGTGTGTGTGTGTGTGTGTGTGTGTGTGTGTGTGTTTATGTAAGCAGTTTGTGTGTATGTGTGAGAGAGTGTGTGTGTGTGTGTGTGTGTGTGTGTTTAAGTAAGCCAGTTTGTGTGTATGTGTGAGAGTGTGTGAGTGTGTGTGTGTGTGTGTGTGTGTGTGTGTGTGTGTGTGTGTGTGTGTGTGTGTGTGTGCAATCAGGCTCTGTTGCTTTTTGCAATTGGGATAACAAATTGTCTCCCCCCTTGTCATCAGCCTTTCCGTCCCCCGCCGCTCTCATCAAAATTCTTTTGAATGCGCCGTTGCCATGACAGCAGCAAAAACGTACCGCTGAGATTTTCCCCTCAGATAAGGATTCTGTCTTCTCCTGTAGCTGGCCTCTCTCTCTCTCTCTCTCTCTCTCTCTCTCTCTCTCTCTCTCTCTCTCTCTCTTTCTCTCTCCTCTCTCTCTCTCTCTACCTCTATCTCTTTTTCTCTCTCACTCAACTGTGGCCCCCTTCTTCCTACCTCTCTTTTCGCCTCCCCCCACACACACACACTTCTAGAAATACAAGTCTTTGCCACCCCCCAAACAGCATGCTTTTAGAGCAGATGATTTATCTACCAGACACTTTCAAAGTAATGAGGCTATAATAGAATAATATCAGGGCCAAAAATACTACATGTTTTGGATTATATTATGGTGGCATATTTAGGGGGAACCGAGGCAAGGGGGAATAGAGGGATGAGGTGATGGGGATGCTTGCTAATGAAATGAGGGGAATTATGGCTAAATGCTTGCTTACATAGCCACCTGGTGTCTGTGTGTAAAATCTTATTTCCTTCTCAGCATATGCAAGCTATTATTTGGGTAAACCAAGGGTGTGCCTCTCAAATATTGCCAGTCCCAGAAGGTGAGAGATCCTCCTGAACCAAGAGATCTGTGGTGAGTGTGGCAGTGCGTGGCCTCACTAAATTGCATCTTTGTAGTTGAAAAGTAGTTTCAGGCATTATGATCTCAATCTACTGACAGTGGAATTAGAGTGAATGATGAAACATAAATGTGTGCTGAATAACCTAAGTTAAGAGGAAACATTTTGAGGAAGTTAAACATCTCAAAGACTGCTGTTACATGATACATGTTTATCAGCTTATGACTGTCAACAAAGAGGAAATAAACTCATATACAATATTTCCTCATAGCTTTTTGAGTTTTTGAGTCAATTTTGACTACAATGTCCACCCAATTATTTTTCCAAGATTCTCATATCATATCTGGCATGCCCTGGACAGCCGTTACACACTCTATGGGCGGAAAGAGCTAAATCATAGACACTGAAACAATTAACTGGAGTAAATAATTGAATTTTGCCAAAGCCATTAAATATCGAGCAAGGGACAGATGAAATTAGAAAGTCACAGCCCACTGACTAGATATTTTAAATAATGCACATTTTAATCATGCAAATAACACTACAATCGCCTGAAATAATTATTCCGAATGAATCATCTAGCTACAACCTCCTCCTCCTCATTTCCTAGCAAATTCATAAATTCACATCCCCAGCAACTGGAGAGAGAGAGAGAGAGAGAGAGAGAGAGAGAGAAAGAAAGAAAGAGTCACTCTGCAGCCTATCAATCAAGGCTGTTTTTAGCTGTTGCTGCTACAGACCTCTCTGACCAAGTGGAGACAAAGGGCCCAGGGATGTGTAGAGGAAGAAATACTATAACAGACAAATCCTCCACACACAAAAATAAACACAACACACACACACACAGGCATGCAAACATGCACGAGCGCACACATACACACATCTCTCTCTCTCTGTCTCTCACACACATAAGAAACCATATGCCTGCAGACCTTGTTAACCAGAACACAACTGAGCCATCCACACACAGTACCCTGCTCACTCACAGCACTGGGGGAGGTCTTAAAGCACACTCCCAAAGTATCCCTGACTTGGCCCGGCTTTCCCTGGTCCACCAGCCTCTCCAGATGAGAGGAGAAACAGCCAGAAAAAGAAATGTTTTTCTTTTCCTGCGGGCCCTTCCCGCCCACCCCCGACCCCTCATGGTTTGCCAGTCAGCACTTTGACTGATGCCAACGGCTTCGCTATGATGGGGCAGAAGGGGGGAAAAGAAGCATTTTCATCAACAGCCGATTTTGTCATCAACTTTCGTTCCATCTCAGCAACCTCTGAGGGCTTGAAGGATCTCACTGTGTGAGGGATTATACTGTGTTGTCTGTCTGAACAAGTGAACATCATTCGCTGATTGAAATTGAGCAGATATTTACCCCATGCTAAATGTGGATTACGTCACTTGAACCTACTACGTGAATGAAGATTTGAACAATTAAGCTGTGTAGCTGGCTAGACATTTTAAAAGCAGACCTTTTCATTTCTCCCACCCCTGTCCCACCCTAGCTATCACTAACCTGCTAGTTTTGACTGACATCCTCTTATCCCAGTTCTTCATTTTTAAGGCCCAACTTTCTTCCCTGTGGTAAAAGCTTTGCAGAGAAAGCAGAGCAGAGGACACATCTATAATTCTGCCTTTGGCTCTGCAGTTAGCCGCCGGCCAGAGAGGCCTTCCAGGGACACATCCCCATATTGAGTTACCCTTTAAAGCACATCTCTAACAAAGCAAAAACTACATACCAGAACTTCCACTCTGCCTTACTCCTCTCTTCTCCTCTCTTCTCCTTTCTTCTCTTCTCTCCTTTCTTCTCCTCTTCTTTTCTCTCATCTTCTCCTCTCCTCTCTTCTCTTCTCTCCTTTCTTATCCTCTCTTCTCTTCTCTTCACTGCTCCATTCGGCCCTGTTCCTCTCTGTGGGGCGGCGCGTGCCTAATGTGAAGGGGAGGCGCTCTCTGAGTGGAGGGGCTGGAGATCAATACCAGCGGGGAAGTGGACCGGCGTTTGAGAGTGATTGATCACAGGCGGCACTCCACCCAAACCGACGGCACTGCCCCGTCCAGCCTCCAATTAGACGTCTTATCAAGAATCGCCGACACTCCGGGAGATGAGACCGCCGCTGGCTGCTAGGGACTGTTGAAGAAAAGACAGTGTTCAGTCTTTCATGGTTGTTGATGTATGGATGATGGCTGGTGTGTGTGTGTGTGTGTGTGGGGGGTGTGTGTGTGTGTGTGGTGGGGGGTGTTTGAGAGTCTGCTCTCCAGGCTGTCATTGAGTGAGGGCCTACCACTGACAGAAAAAAATCCACTTGCTACCCCAACTGAGAACGAGCAATTTATACCAATATATGTCAAAATGGTTTTGATGTTGACTGGTTGGTTGCTGATGTTTACATTTGATAAGCATGTGAAATATATGAGATCTGAATGCATGTGATTTGCTCTGTAATTAAAAGAAATCCTTCATTATATACACTATATCTTCATTCATATTAATACAATTTCTGTCTCAGAAAATGAACATGTATCATAGCTGCATTCAAATCAAAGCAATCTATCTGTGATAAAAATAGGGTTGGTCGGTTTCACACTAACCTGAAAAAAGAAGCTGCGATACGCTTGTGTCTCGTCCTGTAATTAATGGCTTATTTCAATAGTAATTAATGACTTTCATAAATCATAAAATATGAAGATAATGGTTAAACAACAGTGTAACAGCGTAATGTTATTACAAATGTTATAGGTATTGTGTTCACAGTAATGACAATAATAGTCTGAAATGTCCCTGATTTATAAAGCTTCAGTGCATACCACCACCCAAAATATGTGGCCTCTTGAAACACAAATGTTACATTCACAAGGAGCATTAAAGTTACAGCACCTGGGGAGAGCGTTGCTGATGGCCAATGTCAAAGTGTCATGTCCTAATTGCAGCATCAAAGCTTACTGTACGCCATACATGTCCAATTTCCTGTCTCCGTGCCCCCACTCCTCCTGTCTTTTACTCATTTGCAGTATGCCTATTTGCAACAGAGGAGGCACCAATCAGTCACAAGTGTTTGCATAATTAGTTACCTGCTTGTTACACATGGAATATGCCAACCCCTTCGTTTATGCTATAATGCGGTCAGGATATTGAAGTTTGATACTGAAGCATTGTTGCATTGACATTATGTTCATTATTACCATATGAGGAGGTCACATGCCATTCACAGTTTAAACACAGCACAACACAACACAAGACTACCCAAAGCAACACAAAATACAAAGTAGGCTAACACATAGGGACACAATCAGGGCTGTAGTGGAGGCTAAATGTAAGTAAACATAGTTCATCCACCTCTGAAATTTCAGAAATAGAGTTTATCCACCTCTTATTAGAGTTTGTCCACCTGTCAAAAGAATTTATTCACCAATTGTAACTGTTTAACATTTAAGTTATTATGCACATTCACAATATGTGCACTCATCAACACTCTATGAACCATTTAATACCACTGGTATTGTTATAAACATTGGACAATGACCTCCACCATCCCCAAACATGTTCTGAATGCCTATTTCAAACCGTATGGTGCAGTCCACCTTACCGTGATCACAGAATTCATAATTTACCCACCTCTTTTCTTACCACTACACCCCTGGACACAACACAACACCACACACAATACAGTGTAATGCAAATCAATAAGCTGTAATGCAATACAATGGCAACACATGAATAATAATAAAAAAAAACATCATTAAGCTCCAAGGATCTCTGTCAGTTTCAACTGTCTCACTGACTGAGTTTCAGCACATGAACGGGAAAGGCTGGAAGACTAGTGTTGAGCTGAACACCAGTGAACGGGAAAGGCTGGAAGACTAATGTCAGAGACTTTCTAATGTGGAGACACAGCACTCAAAAAATACTCCATAGAAATGCATGGGGCTAGTTTGTCACGCCAATATGGCCGTTGTCTACACATATCCCACCCCTTCCTCGGCAAAACGTCGACATGTGAATACATTGAGACAATCATGTGGTGTGATGTGAATACGTGGAGCCAATCATATGGTGTGTTGTGAAGACATCGTGCCAATCATGTGTTGTGATCTCGCCGCTGGAGCAAGATTGGTGTCGTGAAGCCTTGCGCACGCGCAGTTTGACCCAAAGACTGTGCCCGATGAGTGCCCATAAAACGTTGGTATATGGCCGCCGAGTGGAGGGACTTGCCTAAAAGGACTTTGCTAATGTTGAGCTGAACACCACTGCGCCTATGCCGCCTGAACTGTGCATATGTGCAGTATGAACTTTCATGCTATTTGTCTTCCCACTCCTGACATGACATTGCTGTGTAAAAATTATATTCATGTTTATGTGTTTCTTTCAGTTCATCCCTTTGTCATTTTGACACAATGTTGGTCAAAACAAATTTACACAGTTACAGGTCAGAACACATTTGCAAATCTTGTGATTAACAATACATTTCATGTTGATACTGTATGTCTGAACAGACGGGTAGACTGAAATTCTTTTTTGAAATACATTTTGAATTTTTTATCCATCTAATATGAAACCCAGTAACTATGCCCAAGAATGTTTGTTTACCTAAACAGAGCAGAGCTTGTTCTGTGACAGCAACAGCCGCTGTCAGGAGACCTTGTTCCTAAATTAATTTTCTCACGGTGGTGCAGGTTTGCCAACTGCGAACCTAATCCAAGCTAAAAGGATCAGAGGATTCAATCACCAATATCTGGCAAAGATCAGAAGCCAAATGAAGCTGCATTCAAACATGAACCAAGCAGCAATTCA
Source organism: Alosa alosa (assembly GCF_017589495.1). NCBI lineage: Eukaryota > Metazoa > Chordata > Actinopteri > Clupeiformes > Clupeidae > Alosa > Alosa alosa. Next base: position 11,285,663 of record NC_063203.1, on the reverse strand, counting down.
TTTTTTTTCTTCCAGGAGGAGGTTGTTTTTCACCTGACCATTTTTCATCCCGAGACGCCACAGGCATAAAAGGAGGAATGTCCTGCTTGTCTAATCTTTGTTGCTTGCCAAAAAACAGACCAAAAAAGTTCCTCCTATTTTTCCAGGATGATCTATTTCATGGTTACTCTCAGTTCTGAGAGTTCACACACTTGATTTCCTTCCATTCCTCCCGTTCTACTTTTTTCTTGTTATTTTGAGGGGGCGTTAGCACAAACAAACCAAAACAAACAAACTAAAGTCATCAGTCCCAAAGGGAGAGGAAAAATGGTGTCAGTGGGGAAGAAAGCAAATGGCAGATTCAGTTACAACGGGAACTTTGAAAACTTTAAAGCAGACTGCTTCGAAACCCAGCTGTTGTGGTGGAGCATCAGCATCACTAAGGGTGTTAGTTCTCTCCCCACAAAGGATGCATACTTTGTGAGACACAAACATTTGAGGGATTGCTAACTATATTTAGCTAAGCAAAAACACATGCCAAATTTCTGTTTGTGGCATGGCTTTGTTATAAGGGAACGTTTTCTCGCCACAGGCATGGTTTTTTGTATTTATGCCAGTATTTGTGCTTTCCTCTAAAAAGACATTATGCAGAAGTGCTAGCAATGCACACAGCTAACCATTCACGCTTCCCCTTGAAGTCAGTTCCTGCCCCCTGCAGAGCTGCACTTCCACTAACAGCAAAACCAGGCCGCTTCATTTGTAGCATTCATATCTGGCTATTTATACAAGTTATGAAATATTACCGTCATTATGCTTTACCTGCCACCTGCTAAGTAAACTGTTGACTTCACCGTTCCCTCATGAAAGCTATGAAGCAAAGAGTACATTAGTGAACTGTGTCAGTTGCTGGTGTGTGCATATCTTAGGCATAGATAGCTCATTGCTATTAGATCAAAACTCCAAAACTCCTTAATGTTTTTTTTTTAACTGGCCGGTTTATTACACATAGCAACGTGCATGCCATTGACTGGGATCTGGCATAAGAAAGGGAGGACAAACCTGAACCCTGTTTCTCAAAGCTTTCACTGAGCTCTGCAATACCTGAATACCTGCGATACCTTTTTTCTGGATTCCCCCCAGGTTCACCATATGGCTACATGGGTTATGACCTATAACATAAGATTTTGATTTCTTTTTTAATTATTTCTTGAGGTTTCTTCCTAACTGATTAGTATACCTTTTAGCAGAGATAACTTTTAAAGTGTAGCTAGACCCACTGACCCTAATCTAATGTGGAGCGTACGTAGGCACTATGGTGGCTAACATCTCTTTTGCAAAGTTATGCGGATGTCTTCTACAGCTCTGTATCTTCATTACAATATCACTTGATTTAAAAGGCTGTCTTCTTTCTTTTTATAATGAATATAGTCCATTTTCAGCACATCATTACATAAATAAAATGTTACACAAATCCCCCCACCTCATTTTGGGCATATGGCGTGAACTCTGATACAATGTGTGAAGATCAAGAAAAAAACTCTTTTGCAATTGAATACAGAGCCCCAGGGGGTATATCTCTTTAATCTTAGCCTGTAAACATAAACATCTTCAATAATTCCTAATTACCATATTCCCTTCATAGACCTGCCCTAATTAATCTCTCTCTGTCTGCACATCATGTAACCATACCCATACTAGCAGGACAGGGCAGGGAGACATACAGAGAGAGAGAGAGAGAGAGAGAGAGAGAGAGAGAGAGAGAGAGAGAGAGAGGGCAATTGAGAGAGAGAGAGAGAGAGCACAGAGGTAGAGAACGGAAAGGCTGAGTTTAGCACACAAAAAGTAAGCACACTGGAGAATAAGAAATGGGGGTATCCCACAGCAACACTGCATCCAGCTACAAAGGTTTATAAAGCCAATCTTTAAATTATGGGGACATTTTCTGTGTGATAGTTTTTGAGCCTTGCAGTAAGTTTCATTGCCTATTTTTGTGCTGTATCAATTTCATTGTAGTCATCACTAAGCATTGTTTAAAACATGGGTCTATTTGGTTCATATATTTAATGTTTTATTTTACATGTAGGCTACACATGACAAATAAGATTCAATGATGCATCATCTAAAAACGTTCTTGACCATCACGTAGGTTTCAATTGGTTATTACTGAGTAGTTCCTTTAATCCTCGGAAATGGCCAGTTGTGAATTATCATGACTTTGACAGAATATAATTTATTTTAACATAGCCTTATATTACCTGGCTGATTTACTCGTCCTCGCAGTAATCCCCTGTCGATGCAAGAGGAATGACAATATGAGTAGGTATTTGCAGTGTTGAGTGTGCATGTAGGTGTCACTGTAATCCTTTCAATCCAACATTCTCAACCACTCAGGGACCACCATAAACAGTGGCCAACGTCTGTCTCACGGTAACAAGCAGTGCACGTTATAAGTGTGTAATAAAATGGCTAGCAAGGAGTCTCCTCTAACTGTATGTTTTTATAATGTTTAACATTTAAGTATCTGTGTAAAGCCACGCATATGTTTACATAAAAGGTCCTGTGGAATTCACATAGGTTTTTACAAGCCATGTAGCCTACTTAGGCTATTGTCGCGTAAGTGTACAGGTGCCTTTCCAAACGCAGAAGCACACAGAATTTCATTAATTCTGACTTTATAACGGGTCAGAATGAAAATGGCGAAATCTGAACATCGCACAAACCCCCAGTAATATGAGATTGCGGCAATTATGTTCTCCTTTACAACTCCCCACGGGCTAAAGAAGATTTAAGACCTGTCATTTTTGTTCTAACCCGTAACCGTTACCAATATGCAGAGACATAATGTGTTTTAGCCAGTCGTGATTCTAATGCCGCACAGGTGCAGGACAGTCCTGGGCCGTAGTATCGCATAGTTTAAAATCAGAATACTACGTCTTTGCATCCCACCGGATATTTTCTTCGAGTAACACATTCAAGTTCTTTACAGACAGACCCCTATTCGTCCCGGACTAAAGCGTGATGCTGTTGGAGAAAGCACAAGCATCAAGCATGCGTAGGTGGGATTCCTTCGCTTAATTCCCAACAACACTGGCAACCTTGGAAAACATTCGAGATGAACATCTTATGCTGCCTACGGTTGGACGCGATTAAGTGGTTTATTTCTGTCAAAGCACAAAGCGATTTCACGTTGTTTTTCTCCAGCAACTGAACAACGCGTGTATGTCTGCAATACCTTGGCTTCTCCGTCTTTTTCATCTCAGTCGTGGCTTTGAGAGGATATTGGAGTGATGCGTCCCTCAGATGGGATTGGTCGCTAAAACTGTACAGACGCAGACTGCACGACGCTGTAAGAAATACGCATCTGACTCACTGTAATGTTTTCTCGACATGTGGATTCATATGGCCTCGTTTGGTGTTATGGACCAGCCCTAACCACTCACCTTTTTGAAAACAATTTGGATTTCCTTCACATCGGGTTCATTCTCCCAAGGATTGAATTTGGATTACGGCGCAGTGAACGTCGCAACCGAAGGGGAAGGTAAAGGCTGTTAAAAGCGGCAGTCCTGTCTCTCAGATCAACCCGATTGGATTTTTAAAAGTAACGTTGGAAGATGAATTTGAGGGATTCATTCCTTCAACCAGTCTACATGCTATCTCTGTAAACCAACGGAGGTTTTAGTGTTTCACTCTGACTTGGGCCAATATCTGGTGGATTGTGAGTACTGTAACCAAAGACTATAATTTGGGACAGGGAGAATTTGGGCGCCTTTGTGGAGAGCCGACTGCCCCTCAACTTGGCAATCAGATTAATGCTACTGGGTAAAGGTAATACACGTCTTTACAGCTACTGACCGTTACTGCATTTATTTTAATGTCTTATGTAACCGTAGGTTAAAATACATACCTTGTGACGTTGAAGCGTTACTGCTAAAAAGATGTAATCGGTATATTTGAGTGGAAATACATTCAGTTAGTTTCTACTACTTCTAGAGTCTACACATAGGTTAGTGCTTGCCAGGAGATGTTTGCCGCATAGGCAAGCACAGATTATCTCCCAATACTTCATCTTTGACTCTGTTAGGCAAAGCCTTACGCAATTCTGACAAGCTCTTTTAAGAAAACACTAAGCCGCGCGATGTTTATTAATTGCATGAGGCTGAACTGCACTTATTAATAGGGTAGGCAACTTGATCGGTCTGCAGTTTAAAGGTTATTACACACTTTTTTGACGTCTCGAACATTGTTGTCCCCGCACGCATTCAATCTGACCTTAGGCAGTAGGCTACTACACTGGCATAGTATGTGTTCGATATTTATGACCATTGCTTTTATATATATATATACATAGTGATGTGAATTTGGCCTTAGATATCATACAACTGACCGCAGCCATGAGATTCAGTGGCATAGTGTTCGGCATATGTCAATATTCACCACAAATAATAGGCAGATTGAAAACGCAGGGCGCCAGACGCAATCGGCTATTTTTGGAGGCTTTTCTCTCATAATCTATTCAGCAGCCCTACAACGGCATCTGCATGCTCGCAAGATGCCCTCGACATGCCCCATACTGTAGTTCTTACATCATGAGTAGGGCAGGAGCTGTCCATGGTGCTTGGCATTGGACAGACAGGCGGCTGTAGCCCAAATCCTGCTACTCTGCCTCCACGGGCGTGTCTGCGGCAACGCGGCGCCCGTTCCAGCAAGTTAACGGCTGCACAAGTCGTTTTAGTGCTGGCAGCCACACCGGCCACTGGGGGACACTGGTAGATTACACAGAGTCATATAATTAGTTGGTTGCTAACTAGTTATGTTACTGTAAGCCTTGTACCTTTGGAAGCTTTTTATAACAGAGCGTAAGGGGCCGATTATTTCTACTGGACGAGTCAGAGCTCAGATATCACGCTCAGAAGTGGCCTATATGGAGAGCTCACCGATAATGTCTTGAAATGCGGTTTTTATATAGCAGTTGAAGGACGTAGCCTTAAGCAAAACAACACCTGGAGGCAACACGCTCTGTTTTTATTCTCGGATTTCTATTAAAAGATAATGAATTCGTGTTTGCTTTACTTTGCCGAGCGACATCCCTCAATAATGACACCTCTCTCTGCAATTTCAGCAGAACATAATGTAGCCTTGGTCATGTTCAATATATAGAACAAAAAGTCTTCAAGTTCAAAACAAATCTAAAACATGCTGCCATGCTAAAATCTCTACAATGACCAATGACTGTAGGTGAAACCTGGCAGCTGTGACAGATGTGACACTGACACTCTATACCTCCACCCCCTCATTCACTCACTCACTCACTCACTCACACACACACACACACACTTCCACACACACACACACACACACACACACACGCACGCATGCACGCACACAAGCACACACACACAACACACACACACACACACACACACACACACATGGTCTCCAGAAGACTGTTGTTTTGGGCCATGTGGACTGTTCCATGCATAACACACTTTCAGTGAGTGATCCAGCCACCCACAGCAGGTGTTTCTGCTTATTTGGAATATGTAGATGTGGACCACATACTAATTTTGACGTGATGAATGAAACAATTACTTGACTGGTCATACAGGCAGCATAGAGAGTTACTATAGTACTGTCATATGGCATCCAGTGATTCTCATTAGTGGCCTGCATGCTACTTTGATAACTAGGCCTGTTTTTTATGTGGGCTCTGGAGGGCTGTGACAGTGCTACTGCTCTGGTTCTGATGTTTGTGTGTGTGTGTGTGTGTGTGTGTGTGTGTGTGTGTGTGTGTGTGTGTGTGTGTGTGTGTTTATGACAGATAGAGAGAAAGAGAGATAGAGTGTGTGTGAGAGAGGGAGAGACAGAGTGTGTGTGTGTGTGAGAGAGAGAGAGAGAGAGAGAGAGAGAGAGAGAGAGAGAGAGAGTGTGTGTGTGTGTGTGTGTGAGAGAGTGTGTGTGTGTGTGTGAGAGAGAGAGTGTGTGTGTGAGAGGGAGAGAGAGACAGAGAGAGATTGTGTGTGTGAGAGAGAGAGAGGAGAAAGAGTGTGTGCACAAGGGAGTGTGAGGGGTGTGCTGAGTGCTGCGCTGCTGAGAGGCTGGAGACATTTGAGACAGCTAGATGAGCTCTGCACAGCCATAGATGTCACCGCCATGGGGCTGATTATAGACTGCCCGAATCGTCCAAATTGTCAGTGGCGGCCCCCAACCCCTGCAAACACACATATCAGATTAGGCTCAGGATGGAGGACTCTTCTACTGTTTTCATGGGAGTTGCACCAGTGTTACGAAATGTGTTACCAGTGCAACATGGCAGAAATGTCCTGGCTGAGTTGGGATTGGGGATTGGGATGGGATTGACGATGAGATGGGATTTCATCGCACTCACTTTCACTTAAGGGTATAGAATCGCGGTGGCCACTTCCCTGGTGAATACAGGTGACATGGTATGTGGCAGTGCATTCGTTTAAGTTATTCTGCCTCCCCATAGGTCTGAGATCAATATGGTCTTGCAGAACAGACAGAAATAATTGACCCGGAGAGCAAGATAAAATACAGGCTGTTGGATTCTGCCAATAGTAGAGCTAGTTGTGCGCACTAACTGATCACACCCACCAGCTCAGTTTTAGGCTTTTTTTAAATTAAATTCTCTGTGTCACCTTCACTAATTAAAATGAGTGATTTATAGCACTGCTGCTACAGCTGCCTCTAACACTGCTATTATTATGACTCCTACTGGCTTTTACTAGTTCTTCAGCTTTCACTGTTATCTCCCCAAATATGAGGAATGATCTCAGATGCTTTTGTTCTCTACTTAAGGCTCCGATTTGTTTACGCCACACCTGCTTAATGAAATTTGGGTTTTTCTGGCAGTTGATATTTATTTAGTATTTTCCTTTTGGGCTTTGTAGTTAGAGTCCTCGGAGTGCTGTGTTCTTATGACCCACTTTAGGCCCGGAGTGATTCATTTGGTCGCTTTTGGAGACAGAGCTAGCATTACAAGACACCATAAGATGAGCTTTCAAAGCTCTTACCATTCTCCCTCAGCTCTGATTTCAGAAATGTCTCAAATTACAGGAAGGCACATGCATGAGATACGTTTCCTATCCTATCTCCTCTCATTAAACATCTTATATAGGAAATCCACATGTAGAAGTGGCTCGATACATACCCAGTGAATGGACATTATCAAGACAACAGCAACACTTAATGTGACTTATTTCTATTAAGATTAATTTCCACTGTCAGAACGTGATTGATGCACTGGGAAGACACTGCCAAGGGGAACGTACAATGGGACACTCAAATCACAATGGCTCATTCATCGGTGGCGGTCTAACGGTGCGGAGGTCTCACGTGATCTCATTATCCGCAAGGTTCTTTGGTTTTATGGCCCGTTCTCTGTTTTATGCTCACCCATTCTGGCACGCTACTCTGTGTGTCCTCAGGTCTCTCCTAGGCTTCTCCATGAGGTGGATCCTAATGTAGACTTTATAACCGTGTTCCAAATGTAGTCATTAATTTGGCGGTGACACATGTTAGCACACATTTCACACGGTACATAGAGACTGTTACTATGGTGTGGATGGCGGTAGCGTAGTAACCTTGGCCGGGCACAGGTGTGGGGAGCAGAGGAAAAAGTTTTTTTTCATGTTTTCCACAGATTTTGCGACAGGTTATGAATGTTTTATATGGGCAAAAGTGTGCTTTACAGCTCTAACTCTACTATTTGAAATCTTTTCATAAAAAAGCTATAGAAAAAAGTATTTGTTGCTACAGAGGATGGCAGTTTATGATCAATAGACTTACTCCCACAGATTTTGTCTGGGTTGTGGGGAGAATATATTACTCAGTCTAGAAAGACAACATTGGAGCTTGCATAAGCAACAGCTTAGCATTCAATACTGTGGTAGCACACAGAAGTGGGTTGGGTAGAAAGCTTATAAAATTTGAAAAGGTTGTAAAAAAAAAAACCTTCAATGAATACAGTTCGCCTCTCTGAGTAAAAATCAGGTGTGCTCTTCTCTCACGTTCTACCCTTGACACATTTCCTATAAGAAAAACGCCTCTAACTGGCAATTACAAATGATTACACTGGCGTTCACAGTCCAGCAGTAGAAAACACAATTATGATAAAGGAATACCGTTATTGTTCTAGATGTGTGGACAATACCATGCCCAGAATGCAAATAAGTTCTACTTAGCTAAATAATTCAATTGCTCTAGCTTGTATTAAAAGCCCACTAGCTCCCTGGTAAACGGCTTGTAGGCCCATAAATATGCTTGGCCCAACTTTAGTTATCATGCACCTGTCATGTATAATACAGCCGTTCTGTGTTTTGTTCAAAGGCTTGTCCTATCTTCATAGTTGGCATGTGCTTGACTTAATTCAAATTCATTGATGAGTTGTTGCAGCGTGAGGGGCCACGCTAACAATGTGTGGACAAACCCCTTTGCACATTAAAAGACCTCCACAATTTTTGCAGCAGGTCAAGTAGAGAGGGTTTGCAGCCAAATGAAGCAGAGCTGTAATTTAGCTTATAACTTGATGATTTGATTCCGTTTGACCGTACGCGTGCCAGCTTGTGGAGAGCTTCGAGGGCTGGCCAGATAACAGGACGCTCCACTGTGCCTTCGTGCCTAAAGGCAGTTGACTAATATGAAGGAGAAAACAAAGGCACCACCACCGGCAGCCCAAAATACCCACCGGGGAAGGAAAACCGGTGGTGACATAACCTGCCCACCACTAATGTGACAGAGGATGTCAGAGCCTGTCAAAACTGTCAGAGGTAACTTGGGGGCTGGTGGGGGGTGGGAGGGGGGTAGTGGTTGAAGGGAGGCTTTGCACCTGCACATTCAAATGCAGGGTCATCCTCAGTGCTCACACCGTATTATGCTAGCGGGTGAGTTATACCAGGAACTGCATGTCAACCAAAACCAACCCCCCTGCCTAAAAAAGAGAATGCCCTCTGCACAACTGCTGCTGCCGACCACCCCAAACACCAAACATGTGGAGCCTGAGTTGTTTTTACATGCCGAAGGGGCATTCCATCCAGACAGTGGCAGACTCGTGGGTCAGATCAGGGGTCAGATTTGGACCTGGTGTGGGTGGGTTGTGGCCCCTGTCTGCTCTTGGGGCCGCAGTAAAAGGGTCACTAGCCCTCTGGCGGTCCAGAGTGTGGGGTTAAACGCTCTGCTCCATAACAGCTGTTGGGCCGCGGTACAGTAACCCTGTGCCCTGGCAGGCAAACCAATTCCCCCCCATCATCTTGGATGAATGCTCAAACACCACCACCCCAAAGCCTCGTTCATGTTTTATTTTCCATATGTTATGGTTGCATTCCGTGTGCACTTGCATTTCACTGTATTCAGATAAAAGTGGAAGTGGAATACTACTGACTAATACATTGGAATGTCCTCAGATGCTTGGCTTATACTTGGGTTATATACCAAACCTTCTTAGTGTATGATAGCACATTTTGGACATATTAGAACACACATTTAATGATGAACATTTGTTTTATGTAACTGGGTTCACAATGCATAATACATATTTACCAGATTTGTGTACAATTAAAATACAGATAGAGAGATAATTATTTTTTAAGTTTTTAATAGGAGCATCGGTTCAGGGACATCAGGGAGAGGGGCTTTTATTCTTGTTATGCAGAAACCCCCACCCCCTCCACTTACACGGGTGCTTTTACCTGCACAAATGAGATGTGTAAACTAAGTAAATAGTCTCTAAATATAACCAGAGGAGGTTAAAACAGACAAATGTCAGTGCCACAGGTGCTTCTGTTTCTCTGCCTGGTTGTTTATAGTCTCTCATGAAGGGCATTCAAGCTTCACCCTAGGCATGACTTATTATGCTGCTTCAGACAACGTTACGTTATGGCTTTTTCCCACACTGACTCTACCCAGACATAAGCTCTTTAAAAATTCATATGGGACTTTTATTTCACTGGGCTACAGTGGTGGCAAAAGTTCAAAATAATTCTTATATTCTTTGGCTCTAAATATCTAAACCAAAGACATAAGTATTTTTCTGTAGCCGTGACACAGTTCATTTTATTCCACATAGCACAGATGTTCAGCTTACTGTCGTTGGTGAGCCTACAGTTTAAGGTCAGACAGGGCATAGTTCTGCGATACCCATCACTAACAACATTCAACGCCTGTCCAGTTTCTGAGGAAAAGGCCCATTTTCATGTGTTCATCGTGTACCGGACGGCTCATTCTGACTGGCAGCCCTGACCTTCTGCGAGATTTTCCTGCAGCCATGTTGAACTTTTCATTTTCTCTAACAGTTTCCTTAAATTCTGTGCTGTTGGATGTTCGTGGCATCCGACAGGAGGACTGTAAGACTGTGAGACTGCAGAACGAAGCAGATTTGAGATCTTTTATTACACTGCAGTACAAAAAGCATGACGTGTGGAACAGCAGCGGGGGGGTCTAAGCAGTGGGTGATTTTTGTATTTTTTTTTATGACTCAGGAAACATCATATGCTGCCTATATGATACTGCTGTGCTTTTGTTCTCTCATTTAGAGACATTTATTAATACCAGTGATTAGATGATGATGCCTTGTATCAAGGCCTGTAGTAATCTGCTTGCTGATGGGCAGAATTGTTGTCTTTTTTTCCTGGGATAAAAAGAGATAATAACAGATAAATCCCTCTAACAGGGAGTTGTGTCTGTTGCGTCAGCTTTGCAAGTGGCGCATGGAAAAGTGCTTTTAATCCACTGTGTTGGTTGATTCTGCTGGACAGTTCTCTGGCGGTTTTAAGTACATCTCCGTTGGCGGCTCTTTTGCAGACCCACCAGCTGTATTATATGATAAGTTAGTTCAGTCGAGTCAGACGCGGAGTCACCCTTAATAAGACTTGGTGTCGTCAGTGTGAGGTTTGGATTTTGAAGTTGACTGCTCTCATTAGCAAAAAGAAAACCCATCTCCTTTAGATGTGGAGAGGTCACATAAAGAAACCATTTGAACAGTAATGATATCCATACTCTTGCTATATTTAGTAATAGGAGGATCCATTCTACCCCCCATGCCCCTCCTCCAAAAAACAAACTTTGCAAAAGCCAGTTGACCACTGCAGTGACCAATTGAACTGATTCTTCATTACACTAATATTTCCGCCCAAATTGAAACAAAAATCAAAGCTGAAGAGATTGAGGAGGAGGATGAGGAAGAGGAGGGGAAGGTTTCAGCCAGAAGCAGATTAACAACCGCATGGCTCATTCACGAGGAAATGGACCACACAATGACAGCGCTAATGCCCGAACCTTCACCAGAGCATTCGTTTTTAAATGAGCCCTCATCACCTCTCCGTTCCTAAGCCAAAATTAAGTGTTGTGCAATTATACTGTAAGCACAACAGAGCCGTTCTAAACCTCACATGCATGTTCACTGGACTTGGAGAAGAAGTGAGGTTGATTGCTCGTAAAGGGGGCTATTTGGTAGGTTCTAGGCATATTTCTCTTTAATGGTTTTCTGCCTGCATTTAGTACTGCTGTCACTATTGCTGGTAACATATAGTGTTGAAATGACTGTCTTTAGTGTTTTATTGAAAGTAAAGATTACACATTATTGATTCGTTGAGAGCTGTGATCTTAGTGAGAGATTGAGTTATTCCTTAGATCCATAATTTCAGTAAGGATCATTGAATATGCAATCCATATGATATTGTAAATGAGTTAATAATGCCCGGATGACATTAATACCACATTAATGCTTAGCGGAAGTTGCTGATACAGCTGGTCATGAACTTCACAGGCTTGCCCATATCCCCTGACATCCAGCCTAGGAGAGAGGGAGGAAGAGAGAGAGAAAGAGAGGGAGAAAGAGAGGAATAGAGAGAGAGAGAGTGGCTCTTGGCAGAGCGCTGTCAGCGGGGAGGCTTTGGAAGGACGCAATCTGCCGATGAGGCAGTGTGATCCGCGGGGTGTTTTCATGCCTGTCATGGATGCCATTCACGCCGAAATTGGCGTAGAGAGAAATGGCTCAGGCTTTGCCCTCTGCTGTGTCTGTTTCGGAACACTGCTAGGTACGAGGCGGTGGGCTGGCAGAGAGGGAAAACAGCTGCACTTTATGGTGGGTTCCCTTAGGGTTCTTTCTACATGGCTAATGTCTAATTGATCATGTTCTTTTTTTATGTGAATACATGTTGTCGCAAGTGCACTTCTGGCAACATGTTCTCATGTAAATATGGAGGTATATTGTTAGGGTACATGCTGGTTAATAATTAAGGGTTAGCTACGGTTTGCCAGTATTATGGACACTTTGTGGAAAGCGTGGCCAAGAAAGCACATGTAGGACTGTGCAACAGCTCATTATGCTGGTGGTCATTGCACCGGCTTTCTTGGGCCTGGTTTGGCAGCCAAGGAGCATCAGATGGGCACGGTCGGTGTCATATCCATATGGGACAAGCTGTCGTATTGGCCGGTCAGAGAGAAAGAGATATCCTCTGACACACACACACACACACACACACACACACACACACACACACACACACACACACACACACACACACACACACACACACACGTGCACACAGACAAAGCATCACTGAAGACTGGATGAGTAAGACACTCTCCGTTTTTGTCTTGTCTTGTCTTGTCTTGTGTTTTGTCTCCGACTCTTTAGACCGACGCTTGGCTTCTTGCACATCATGCGACATCCACACATCATTTATCCGTCATTTAGCTAATCTGTTTAAAACAGAGCAAGGGTAATTAGTGGCTTTACGGCAAGCTGAACCGCGCCCCAACCATCACCACCACCACCACCAGGCTACAAAACCATATCCCCCGAGCAGCTACTCCCCCAAGGGCTAATGCCACAAGTCATGCATAACTTTGCCACTCTATTATAATTTACATAACAAGTGTTTAATTTTGTACTACACAGTGTTCTCGTCATAGCAGCCACGCGGGGGATGGCTGGAAGGTCAAACACCCAAAGTATTTTTATCCTTAATAATGTCATCGTGGGTATTAACCACCGCCCCAATCCCCCTCATATGCAGAGGAGCTGGTCCCCCAAGGGTGTTGTATGGATTGCGTCTGTGTCACCGCAGAGTGGCTCTGTCACTAGGTGCGAAAGTGCCCGGGTGCGATGGGCTGCCATCTGTCACGGACGCCCAGGAGGGTGCCACCAATCCTGGCATGTCACTCCTCATCCTGCCCAGTGCCAGCTCTCCTCCGCCCTCGGCACTCACACACCCAAATGGACAGGCAGCAGTTTTTTTAAGGGGAGGAGGAAGGAGATGGCCTTTTATGTGTGTGTGTGTGTGTGTGTGTGTGTGTGTGTGTGTGTGTGTGTGTGTGTTTGTGTGTGTGTGTGTGAGTGTGTGTGTGTGTGTGTGTGTGTGTGTGTGTGTCTGTGTGAGCCTCATTCCTTTAGGATGCCAAAGGTCTGGCTCGATTAATTACAGAGGACTCATGCAGAGAGACAAGCCTGGGCATCTCTATGTGCACTACAGTGGCCATTTTGGGTCAAACAGACTTAATGATATTAATGCACTTACATTTGAGAGATCCCTACAATACTTGGAGTCATTAGCTTGGATTACCAGTAAAGTCTGTGTATAAATGACCATGATGAGAATATGGGTCAGTATTTTTTTTCATTTTTTTTTTTTCATTTCATTCATCATTAACCAACATTATAACTCATGCATGTAATGTAGCATCCAAACCAAACAGCCCGCTTTGTTTGTCTACGTGCTTATGATTATTAAATTGCATTGAGTCTCTGGCTATGAGTATTAAATTGCAAATGTTCCAAAAAAGGCATAGTTATTCGTCCACATTTCACACTAAAACCCTATAATTAGCCCAGCACGAGCGACTTAAAGTCTCACAGGCATTAATAATTCTGTTTATGTTTAGATGGAGATGAGCCTGCCACTGAAGGCTTCCTCCATTTGTCCTTCATCTCTTCTCTCTGTCTCAACCACACCCCTCAATCCCTCCCTCTCTCCCTCTCTGCCTCATCCTAGAATCCCCTGGGTTTGTGTCTCCACAGTGAGTTGCAACAAACCTGTGGTTCTGCTGACGGCCAGCACTGGACGCCAAGTGGTGCAGCTCATCAATATTTGTCACTGAAACATCAGCTCATAGGAAGGCTTTCATTATTAATGCGTTGGTGATTGATGGCCGAGGCCGGCCGCGGGCGTGTGTCACTGCATTTCCGAAATCAAGCACAAGAGCTATCGGAGACCCTTACTTTAAAAAAAAAAAATCATTAGACCGCAGACCAGTGCCAGAGATCCTCAAGCAGAGGACACTTTCCAGATCTCAATGTTAATGGTTTGGCTCAAGTGTTGAGCTCTGCTTTGTCCTCTGAGAACAGGGGTGAGTGGCCGGGGCTTGGCACCAGTCCTCTGCAGTATGACTGATCGAGGTGCTCATGGCCTCATTTCAGGTGGGAAAAGGGGGGCGTTGGCTTTTGTAAGATGCAAGGCCAGAGTTATGTGTTATTATAAAGCTCTTAAAAACTCTTCCAAGCTCCCTTAGTATTCTACTCCAAAGGAGAAATTAGTCATCGTGATAAGACGTGGATGTGTATAGAATTTTGACTTGAAAGCTTTGACATGAAAGTAAAATTTGCTTTGAAATAATCAGGATGAGGAACTGAATTGGAATTCGTAAGGATTCCTGTGAATCGCAGGTGCCAGGTGACAATGACAACACCTATAAAAGTATTTTTTTCAGTTGACAGGAGGGGTTGATGTTCTCTAAGTACAAAGTGAGACATGTTTTTACCCGCCTTTGCTTGTGCTGATGGAGTTTGTAATTGACGGCTGCATTAATCTCAATAATGCGCCACTCATGTTGCAGAAAACAGGCTTTGGGATTAGTGTCGTTAATGAGAAAACAAAGTACAGCATGCATACAAACAGGTATGCAGAATATGCTACACATAATTTTTACAGCATATTTAATCCACATTTGTTATCGATGTACTCTTTAACCTGTTTAAATATCTCACTTTGCCATCTCGAGCGTCATATTTAATACACCATGGGAGATTGTTTTGATTATTTCAGATAGCCTAACTTCACGTTGGCAACAGTTTTTCATCACTCTTCTGACAATGAAAAAAAGTGTAACCTGAATATTGAGCATTAGAATTCAAATGTATTCCAACATAAAGTTCACATTCACATTCTCACACACCACAATGTCATGCTACTAGAAATAGTATTCTGAGAAGCACATGGTATGTTTTGCATATCTTAGGAGATCTCATCTAAGGATTTGGTGGGATAGTCTTTGTTTTGTCCTGCTCTGAGCAGCTCAAAGTGATTATTGCTGCAGTTGAATATGCATGTGTGTTATATTTTTTTTCACATTTTGCTCGCTTCATGTTTCTAGGGCTGTCTTTCTTTTCTAAACGGCATTCCTAATCTGTCTCTTAAAATGCAAAGCCACAACCATTATATTTATACATCCTTGTGTTTAGTGTTTTCCTGCATAATGCATTGGCCACTTGATTAAAAACAACTGTAGTAAAGTTGTGAGAAAATCATCCTGTTCAAAGCTTTTTCTGGATGTGCAGAGAAGGAATTGTCATGGCTGTCTCTACTAAAGCTTTCTATAAAACTATGCAGATTTACATCATTGCATTGTGAGGGGGCCGGGTGTCGTGGCCTCAGCATCAGCTTGCTTTGAGGTGGAAGGCATGGAGGTGGAATAACTGGATGAGGTCACTGACCTGTCCCTCCAGCTGGGCTGCGTCTCCTGTCCCGTCACGCCCTGTGTGGATAGCAGTCTTCCTTGGCTCCCTTTTTCCACACCCAGTCAAAGGCATAACCAGAAGTGGCATGTCCCCTACTGCAAACTTTCCCTGAAACAACTCAACTACCAGCCCTTTTTCCATAAACTAAGGATGATGTTTCTCTTTCTTTCTTTTCGGATTCAATATGATTATGGACCTCTTGAAAAGCATTGTCTTTTCTGATATTGTTATCAGTATAATAGTATTGTTATCATTATGTTACAACAGTAGTGAACATTGTTGTTGTTGTTGTTGTTGTTGTTTCAATACAGCCCCCCCACATACACACATCTAAATCATAACACCTAAACCTTAGTCAGTATTAGAGACAACAGCTCTTGGCTACTGAAGGAACAGCCTTTTAATCTGAAATGGGCTTTTTGAGCCAAGATAAGGTAGAGCACCGTCAGGAGTGCCACTGAGGCTTAGAGAGGCATGGCAAAGGCAGTGATGTCTCTTTACTGCTCAATACATACAATATATCCAAGGTACAATAATCGAGAAACTTGAACGTAAAATGGGATTTTCTGTCTCTGGTGTCACTGCATTGAAGTTCAAAATGAAAACTTTCTGTCCTTACGAGAGAACTGGCTGTTTCTGTTTCTTGGCAAAGCACCTTAACTAGAGATAAAAATGACTAATGACTTGTTTGTAATTCCAGGCAATGTATTTGTACCCACATGCTACACATCGTATTCTTTTTATGATACAATAAGTGTGGCCATAAAGTGGTTGCCATTAAATCTAACCAGCATAAAATTAACTGTTTTGTCGTAATTATTTTTAACCCAATTATACAAATCCACCCAGTGATCGCTCCGTTTCGTTTCCCCAAAAGACCTTATGTAAGGTTATCCTACTTGACAGATTAGTACACAGCATACATTTTGAAGTGGCTTTGGTTAATATCATGTTATTTTTTTACCGTCTCCTGCTCATCATTGGCACATGAATATGGGCACAGAGTTTATGTACTGCTGAAATGAACTTCTGTGTTTATTGCTGGCACCGGGATGACAGATTAGGAGTAGCCCCAAAGCCAGTGGCTGTGTGAGTTGAGCAGATTCAAGCAGCATCTTGTCATTTGATCGGCCTACGTGACCAGACTCGGAATCGGAGCATCTGTAATAGGCAAGGCTTTTCACAATCAAAAAGAGCAGGGCAAAATAAAACAATTTCTCAAAAGCCATGAAGAGCTGAACACAGAAAGACACACATTTTCCAATCTATAAGGACACTTCTGGTCTCTCATTTGCCCAGTGTTATCACACCATCTATAATCTAACCTTCAAGCAACCACCTGCTACATGTCATCTGTTCAGTTTTGAATTTAATCCCACCAGCATAACTTAACGTGATCGATAATGTTTGGCATAGTTAATGTATGTAATTGCATTTCATATGCTGACATACGCATTTGCTCGTTCTTTGTTTAGAAGACATTGCGCTCATGTTGGTATGATCTCAATAAAAGTGAATACGGTCAGCCATCTGTATCTGATAAAAGGAAACTGTGTTTCTATGGGGACCAAGTGACATACTCGCAGATGAACATTTCAGTCTGCAGTTTTGAACTAGACAGACCTTTGCTGTTGGTGACAACTTGTTGTCTTGTTGTCATTGCAATTCTCTCTAAACAGTCAAATCTGTAGTCGAGTACATTTTTGGCCGATGTTGCCATTGTGTGTGTCCAGGGTCACTTCAGAAGCCTGTTGGTGATTTTGGCTTGCATATCCTATGAATATTTCCACCAAACAGGTTTCTGAAGTTTGAAAATGGCCACGTTGAATTTCAGATTGAAGAGAAAAGACAAAAAAAAAAAAATGACCTGAAATAATTAGATTTGATTCAACTTTATTGTTATTTAGCAGAGTACAGGTACAGAGCCAATGAAATGCAGTAAATAATGGATGGATTAATAGTGGATTTTCATGAGCAAATCTGGGGGTTAACTTTGTTTGGGTTCACAGTGGGGTTACAACTTCAAAATCTTGCCACTCTACAACTTTGTTTGGGTTCACAGTGGGGTTACAACTTCAAAATCTTGCCACTCTACAACTTTGTTCTTAGGTTACCTCGGGTCACATAATTTTGCCTTCCAACACTTGCTTGCATCATGTGAGGCTGTTTTATAGAACTGAAATGTCAAGAGCCTCTTATGTTAAGACAGTTGACCCCAATTTTACCATCTCCTTGAGTACTTACAAATTGCCGAAATTTAGAATGCATTATTCATGAAAGCAGAGTAGTTTTTTTTTTGTTTTTTTACCTGGCTTCAAGGTCTTTGTCATGAACTTGGTTGTGAAAGGTTTGCCCCTAATTAAATACTGATAATTTCAGTTCACAAGAAATCTCAGGTTTGGTAAATGTAGATCATTTAGATTTTATTTACATTGTGAAAATATATATGGATGCTCTAGATATAAGATTTTGTACTTAATTTCATGGATCCTCGGTGGGTGTTTATTCTTTGAAGAAATAAAAAAGTCACATGAAAAGTAAGAATAGGATAAAAAACAGTACAAATAAAGATGTCGTGAACTATTTCTGCCTGCATAGAGATCCCTTTCTGCCAGCACCAGTTGTAGCTCAAACATTGAATTATTCACACAGTTCTCCTTCCAAGTCAAATAAAAAATGCCTTCACGCTGCATAATCATCTGCCTGTGCTGCCTCGAAATTTTCCACAACACAATCACCTTGATATTTTCTCTGACAATTGTAGCGCTGGAATTGGGCTGTCTGTTTTCTCTACCTGACTGTTGTTTACCTTACAAAGAAGAAGACTGCTACTACACACAGATTATCACAGGCTGAGTTCCTAGTATGGGATTCACGGCCACCATTGCACTGTGGTAGGGCATCAAAGCAGCTTATTATATAGCGTCTCAGAGGTCACTCTGTTGTTTGGCAGTTTAAGGTACAACCCCACGGAAGTGAAGAAATGCAGAAATGTGCAGAAGTGAAGAAGTGCAGAAATGTTATTTTTTAGCATGTAGTGCATACAAAGTCCATGTAATATCTAGTTCCTCTTGATGACAATGCATTACTATCATCATATTTCAATCCTGTGAAATTACATTACCATAATAAACGTTATAGAGTTATGACAGTCAGCGTTTACTATCTACCGCCAGTCATAACAGTCTGATACTGTGAGAGCTTAGCAGTGCGCCTCATGAACTGTAAATTGAAACAAAAAAAATGTACAACTTTCCAGTAGTGCTAACATTGCTGTAAAACATTGGATCATTGGATGACTGGACCGTGGCATGGTTATGTCCATCTTGTGACACAGGGCTCCAGTAAAGTCTTGCGGTAACATCTAATGTCTGCTTTATAGTCTAGTTTTATGGTAACTTTGAAATTGAAAAATATGCACGATTACCCAGTAACAGCAATCATTTACTACAACCCTATAGAGACTATGAAACAAAGTGAATCTCTATAACTCATGCAGGCACAGGCAGATTCTGCAAAGGAGGGTGGTTAAGCAGGGTTTGAATGCTATATTTACATGTAGTCATTACATTCAATCTCAGGTTAGCAGCAATCAAATTGTTTGAATGAAGTCTTTCATTCTTCTGTAATAAGTTAAAAATTCTATAATTGACCCTTGCAAACTCAATGTGTACACAATACGTGATTATAGATTGGACACATAAAGAAATCTCACTGACGTACCCTATGGACTGTTCCAAATAGCACAGAGCTTGAAAACAGTTCTTTCACTCTAAATGTCAGTTGCTCCCTACATATTTTCCATTAGGTACTTTCCTATGTGTTCTTACATGTAAGTCTTCTATATGCCACTCTATGGTATGCCCTCCCTAAGATCGGAGTTAAGATGAGGCTTGCTGGTGCGTTGAGATTTGTGGTGTAGGGCCCTAGAGGACAGTGCCTTCGCTTTCGTTGCCTTCGTTGCCTTTTAAAGACATCCAGCTTTTCCGAGCCATTAACTTGGAGAGATAGACGATGAGGCTATGTCTTCCCCCCTCCCTCATTGCTACCCTACCACCCCAACCACCCACTGGCTGCGATTTTGTGTCAAGTCTTCTCCCACTTTTTTGACACTTTTAAAAAATGTTATTCCTTATGTGCACTTCTTTCATTATCTATTTTGTTTTTTTAAAGCTCCATTTTTATCTTTCCTTCTTTGTTGTTGTTTTTAGCGAGACACTTTATGAAAACCGCTTTGTGCTTATCTGCCTTGTCGCAACTCAGAGGAACCAGGCTTGTGCAAAATAAACAATCACAAACAATAAACAAATCTCTTTATAGAAGGAATCTAGAGCAGAGGCAGTGTAGATGGGAGCCCACTCACCTTTGATTTACAGCACATTTTTATATAATATAAAAAAAAAATAATAAAAAATAAAAAATATATATATAACAACTAGTTTATGTTTATGGTTCTTAGCAGATGGTTTTGGCCAAAGTGACTTTAATGACATAATTATTATATTAACATTAAAATTATTTACTGAAAACATTTGAAATGTAAACTGTTTAAGCAATAATTTGTGTTACATGTACAGTAGTGTGGCAGTACCATCTTGGATGAAGTAATGCTAATTTAATCCCAGTGCAAAAAACATCCCTCTACAAGCCACGCTACTCTACACCATGCTACAAGCAAACACCAGTGGGCCAGCATACAGACGATGAAGTTCGCAGCACATGAATCAATTCCATGAAACTTCTAAAAATCATAGACAACAAAGTCTCATTTGAAGTCAACATCTGTCTGTCTGTTCCGCTAGAAGTAAGTAAAAGTGCTACAAATGACACAACTGATTTCTGTCTCATTGCGCCCTGCGACGTGTCAGTAAATTTGGAAATATTGGTATCACCACCTGTTCTCACCACCTGTGTGGTTTCCATGGCACGGTAGCTTACATAGTGCACATAGACCTTTGAAGTTCGCCTACAAAAAATCTACCATCTTTGCCCATGTAAGGAGATCCGGTATCTTGATATTTTTCTGTGGGAAAATAACATGGGGATTTGCAGGGGCGCCTGCAGGAATTAATGCTATGGTACGCACCGTGCGCATTAATTTTGATAACGTGTTCACTAAGTCACGTATTAGAAAATTGTAAATAGCCTGATGGCATGCAGCTAATGGGATACTGTGCATACGTGGGAAGGTATGGTGGGCCAATTTGGTGTGAATACACATTACACACACACATACAAGGGACATTTTCTCTCGTTGAGTAGCCTAGCCTGATGGTACGCACAGTGCGTACGGACGTACACCTGCAGGCGCGCCTGGGGATTTGGAATTATCATACCTGTTAAACTCTCACGGGGATGACGAAATCGGAAATGCAAACGATTTGCTCTACACACTTTTGTCCTCTGCCTTCGAGTGGATACAGGGATCTCCGGTACGGGAAGGCAACTTGCCATTAAAGGAATTATCCGGAGTAAAATGCACTTTAGATCAGTTTACGGATGATTGGGAGTATATACGTTGAGTTGACATCAAAATCATGTCATTCGGATGTGTTTTGAGAAAGTTCGATTTTACCGTTTTTAGTCAAAACTCGTTAGCCTGGAAGTGACCAGGGCATGTCATTTCGCCGCTACAAAACGCTATTTTTATACCTCTTCTACAGTTTCAAACAACATTACACTTACGTGGTAGTGAGTAGAGGGTCCCTAAAGCCAAACCGGCATATCGAGGTCTTTATGTGGTCGGATAGAGAGTCCACAATGAATTTCATCAAGCCAGTACCTTTCCGGAAATGTTGCTGCTGCAGCTGGCATCTTTAGGGGAAAGTCCGTAGGAGAAAGTCCTACTCACTACCGCGTAAGACCCTCTACTAACTACCACGTAAGTGTAATGTTGTTTGGAACTGGCACCCGGTGTGAATCAGCCCTCTCGTCATACGCTAGCAACATTAAGAGCATCGTTGCTTCAATATGCATGCAATCTTCTATGATCATATTACCTCTGGTCATTTCTTTTTTGTTTTTAATATGAGTCTTTTTTGTGACACACTAACATTCCAAGCATGAACTCACCCTTTATTTGCAGTTAATTTATTTGTTTGGGCTGAAAGATGAAAAAAAAAATCATTGATCCTCTTTCCTTTCACCTTCTCTGCCCCTTTCATAAAGTGTGCTTGGGTGGTGGTTTCATTTATTTCTCTCCCGGGGGGAAATTGTGACGGGAACCGTATCGATGCTGCCTAGATCTAAAGCCTCGGCTATTTAGCAGCGATCTGGTTCCACCGACTTCCTGTATCCTCTTGCAGTGCCTCCAGGATGGATGCATTCATATTAAAATGTATGCTTCTCATATCCCAGGGTGCACTTGGAGTCAGGTTAAATATGCCCTGTTTAAAAGAAGCGGGTAATTGCCAGAGGGAGTCGCCTTTTAAATAATGTGCCATATCTCACCCTGTCAGGCCAGCATGATATTAGTAAACAATATTCATCCACATGTCATGGTTTTTACAGAGAAAATGCCTGGAAAAGAGCATTAAAATGCATTATGAATGTATATATGACTCATAACATTAGCAAATGAAGTCATAGATACCTAGTAATAGCCCCATGTCCCAATCTCAGAGCCAGTGGAAAATCTAAGGGCAACGCACAATCTTTGGCCATTGTCTGATTCACAGCACCACTCGCCTCGGCTGATGTCAGTGCACGCATGCGGTCGTCCACCCGGCTGCCTTGAACAGAGCGCATCTGCGGTGAGCTTGCTGTGATAATTCCTGCCTCAATGTGTGAGCGGCCGCTCCGAGCACAAAGAACAGGACAAGGATAGCCAATTTGGCCCTGAAAAAGAACACGCCGGGACAGGATCGTTTCCAAGATTACAAAGCCTAATGCGTGTATGTTAACTTGAAATTTGTCACAGTTAGTTATGGGTGTTAAGCCACTTCAGTCGGTAGTAATTTCCTGTTTGCTTAGCGTCTCCTTGTTGTGTCCTAGCATCACATTTCGTGGAGTCCTCAGTCTTTCATGCTTGCATTTATTGCGAGGGACTGATTAATGGTCTGGTCATAATATATTTGTTTGTGCGAGGCTCCATTATTTTGAATTGAGTCAGATGACTAACTAGCAATCACATTTAATCCATGATGGATCACATTTCTCACCCAAATACACTCCTCTGTTCCAATGTAATTCACCCTCCCTCCATTTCTCTCTCTCTCCCTCTTTGTCTTTGAAATGATGCAATTTTCTTTTCCATTTTCCTTCCCTTGCCCCTCTCTCTCTCTCTCTCTCTCTCTCTTATCAATTTTGCAGTGTGGGTTTGAACACTCTGTTTTAGGCATATTTTACCTAAAAGAGCTCTTTGACAACAGCATGCTAGCATACTGATTTCAGATTGTGGCGCGTTCGACGCATGGAGATGGAGGCCTATCAGCACGACTGTCAGAGCGCACTACTCGGTGACTTAGAGCGTCTTTATAGCAGCAATCCCATAACAATGCATCCAGTGGCGGCCAATCGATGGAATGGCCTGGCCATGCTAAAGGCATCTCCAGAATTCCCCCCAGAAAAAGAAATCATTCTTGACCCACCCCTGAACCTTGGTGGACTCTCAGCACGCTGTTGTGTCAGCAGAGCACACACCCCGAGATACCACGGGAGGAAAAAACTAAAAGAAAGAAAAGACAAAAAGAAAAGAAGAAAAAAAAGACCGCCAAAAAAAGCCGAGCCACAGCATTTTTTTTTTTGTTTTCCTGCCTGTGGCGGTCAAAAAAACAAAAAGACCAACCGAGACAGGGTGGTAGTTCTTGTTTACATGGTGCTGTTTTTCCTTCCCCTCAAGAGTGCTGCGGATTGGCGACTGCCAAACTGGGATAATTATCCACACACAGTCTGGTATGATCTCATTGGACCGCAAGTGCATCTTGTATGGTGTTCGATCCTGCCTGTCTGCCCAGGATCCATTACGGCCCGTGCAGATCGAGAAGGAGTGGGCAGTTAATACTCACCAAAGCCCCATCGAAAGGCAATGGGGCTTCATGCTGGTTAATGCTTACCCCTGATCTGAAAGTGAGACACAAACGCCTAAGCACAGAATGTTAAGAGATCTTTCTTAAGACTCTGAAGACTCGGTTTTCTTTTATCTCTCACTATATCTTTAACTGGTCTCTTGCTCTCTGTATGTCTCTCATCTGCTCTTTCTTTTTGTTCTCTCTATCTGTCCGTCCTCTCCACCTCTCTTTTTTGTCTTTATTTTTTCTCTCTTCCCCCCCTCTCCATCCATCAATCCCTATCTCCCTCCCTCATTCTCTCTCTGGCTCCACCCGGAGTACGCTCTGCAGACATGGAAAACAGAAGCCCCAGGTGTCAGACTCATTTACATTCCACGCCAGCCATTGCAGCATGCAGCTTTTGAACTCGCGTCTAAGGAATTGATTTTCCTTAAGTTGTCTTAATGGGCTGAGCGCTATCTGTTTTCTCCCTCTTCTTCTTCTTCTTCTTCTTCTTCTCCTACCTCCTCGTCTTCCTCCCTCAATATCTCATTAATTTTGAATGATCTTGAGCTCCTAAGTTAAGATAAAACGACAGATTGTTTTCCTTTTCAGGTCCGTGCGTTGTCTTGCTGACGTTGCCTTATGATGGAGCTACTTGGAGATCATAACGCTTAGGAAGCTCATCTTTAGCTCATAATAACTGTGTAAACAAGCCACGAGCCACATACGGATACAGATTGGTTAACACATTTGAATTTGATAAACAGAATAAACAAACAGATATCGGAACAAAATTAAATGCTGAAGAATTGAAAGCATGATCCGTGTTATGATCTCAGCCATTATCAACCCGCTCTTCAATTACATCAGTGTAATGCAGATCATTTCTTGCACACTCTGCAGACACACCGAACATATTCTAATAAACCGTATTTATCATCACCTTGTTATTAGCTGGATGTAGCCTTTTGTCTTGTTTGTATAGTTTTATATAATTAAGTGCTGAGGCCTGTACTACGAAGGGAGCTTAACCTACCCAGATGTAACTCAGGGTTACTTTGTTAAACCAGGATTGACAAAACCTGGTTATCTTAAGTGGTGTTAATCGGTACTACGACGCTGATTATGAAGTTGATTTGTTGAGCAGGGGTTAACCTAATTGCAGTTTGTGCGCGTTCACATAAAAGGGGGGGTTGCAGCGCAAGTCACCACTTTCAATGATGACGTGATCACCTTATTTTACAGATGAGGATGGAATGCACAATTATTATGACAAGTTATGAGGAATTAAAGCCCACTCTACGACAAAAATCAAATACGTCGGCAGTGAACAAAGCAAGGCTGTTGGCAACGTATTGCAGATCGGGTAGCCTAAATGCCTAAAAGTGAAGTTTTATTCCCACATGTTCTTCAAATATGTGTTACGGAGGATTAGTAGCTTGTGGAATGTCTGAAATGAGTTGAAAGAATTAAATAGCCTATTTTGAGTTCATAGAAAGGCCTACAGATGCAACCCAATTCAGAAGTGGGCATATAGATTACAGTAGGCTAATAAGGATAATTGAATGTTTAAGTAGCCCCCATTGACTGATTTAGTGTATGCCTAATCCTGTGAACATTTCAGATGCAACACCATTTCCAAACGCACATGGCAGCAGGTGAAAATGAAACACAAAAACATTATTCAGAATAGTAGGTTTATATAGTTATAGCTTGCATTAATATTTCTTAATTATGAAAACATGTATGCCTAGCTTATAGCCTTCACTTGGCCTCTGTTTTACAGCTAACAAGAAAAAGGTGTCTTTGAACACTACTGTAGGAGGAAAGGCACCAGAGTGTTTTACAGTAGCAGAGGAGTTGGCCATCGCAAATAATAGTGGAAGGCCGATTATGGAAGGGGTTGAGGGAGGCATTCGGCCGGATTCTGGTGCTGTGGATATGTGTAGCCTTTATGTGCAGGGTACATTAATATGACATTCAATTCAGCAAGTTTGTTAAAAAAATAAGCTACTATAGGCCTATGTCCGATTTATTTTCGGACATACAGTATTCTTGCATCACCGATGGAATACATGAATGTCCACGTACGGGCATTGCTATGAGCGTCTTCCTAGATCATCTGACAAAGATAACGAATTCCCTCGTCTGACAATCTATATCTTCATAGAGAATATCATCCGGGTAGGCTATATATATTTTCTGGCGGTCTCTAAAACCCCCCCTCGCCCTGCTAAGAGAGTCCCTCACGATTTTGCCTCCAATGTCGTATGGATCATCCAGGTACGCCGACATGTCTCGGGAGAAATTGTTAGTGGAGGGGTGGTACTTATAAAGGGTGTGGTTAACGGAAACCTCGGGTTAACCAAAAACATAAACTGGTCAGAGCAGGTTTGAGATGCAGCGTAAATTGCCATGGCAGCATACCTCGGTTAAAACCTATCCACCTTTCGTAGTACGGGTTAATCGGGAAGTTACGCCACACGTGATCAAGTTACTCTCGAAGTTACCCAGATAAGCCAGTAACCCCGCTTCGTAGTACAGGCCCCTGGTTCTCGGAGGCTCAGTCACGGGCATTTACCCACACAAGCAGACAGTGTGAGTCTCTCAAGCAGATGATGGTGGTGGTTGATGCGAAGGTCTGGCAGTGTATTCATTTTCATTTGTCTGTTTATTTATGCTCTGGACTGCACCAGTGATGGGACATTACATGTTATGTTACGGTTGTATGCACACACACACACACACACACACACACACACACGTTGAGCCATGTTGAAGTACTTTTTAAGTATTTTTCTAATGATTCCACACATGTCATGCCTCCTGAAACCCAAGTTTTCCTCCCAGCACATTACAAGAACTGACACCTCAGCACTTCTGCTGTTCCATGACTGCAAGTTCAGCTGGATTAATATCGCCACGTTCCCCTGGAGTTCCATCCCTTCAGTCGCTGCTGCCTCTGCTGAGAAGAGCATGGGAGAGATTGCGCCGTCCTACTCTACTGAAACGCTATTCAACCAGCCACGAGCAAGCCACGAGAAAAGCCAATTCTCATTTGCAAAAGATGTAACCCAAACAGTGGAGGAGCAGTGCTTGATGGATGCAAGTCTAGTCTGTCTGAGCTGTCTAAACTCATTGTGATCATCTGAGCAGTGTGAGTCCACCTGACCTTGATGCTAGCGCTAACTGTTGTCATCGAGCTCTTCCTCTGGGGGATTTTCTCATGTATTATTCTGTGTTGTAATAGAAAAGTTGAGATGGGAGAGGGATTAGGGAGGCGAGGAGCACAGAAAGTGACCCGTTATCGTCCTCTGGTCCCTTGGCCAGAGAGAGCCCAGGCGGATGCTGGCCAGGGCTGTGGGCGGCGCACTGCGCTCTGCGCTGTATAACTGTGGCGGAGGCCTTGATGTGTTGAGAGCTTTGTTGGGGGTTCGGCTGATTGCTCGGCATGGCCCTGTTCCCCCCGGCCGAGTCCGATCGGCTGCCTGCCTTTCTCCTGGCCTTGTCCTGTCAGCTCGGCTTTCATCCGCCGGCTTGAAGCCTTTATTCACGCTCACATCACCCTCACTCTCTCGCAGCGCCCAGACGGGAGAGGAATGGAGTTCCACCCTCCTCTTTTCCTTTCTTTTCTTTTCTCACTTTCTTTCTCCCTTTCTCCTTCTCTCTCTCCCTCTCTCTCTTTCTTTATCTTTCTTTTTTTCTGGCTTGCATTCTTTCTTTCTCTTTTTTTTTCTGGGTCAAGTGTAAAAATGATATTCAGCAAGCAGGCAGGGATGCAGCAGCACCGGTTCCCATGGCAACCCTTAAGCCTGCGTTTAAAGCAGGTTTTTTACCCCCCTCCCTGGCTCTTTTTTTTTAGCATTGGGCTTGTCTTTCGTTTGCAGCCCTGCAGTTAAGGGCTGGGGACCATTCCCTAGAGGGCCCATTGAAAGTGGGGCAACATTTCTTATCAAGCGTGCATCAAACAAAATCTCCTCATTCGGAAAGGGATCATTTCATGCCCCCCCCCCCTCCTCTTTCTCTGGCTGTTTTTCCTGCCTTTAAAGAGAACAGATTCAGACAACAGGGGAAATGCAAGCCAGCCAGGATGAGAGGTATTATCACAATCATACTAGCCACTTCGTCCATGAAAATAGCAGCACAAGAGCAACTATGCACAAACAATGTAACCCAAGTCTTTGTGATGGCTTCACTTTGTGTGTGTGTGTGTGTGCGTGTGTCGCAGGTAAATGCGTCGCGTCGCGTATGCGTGTAAGCGCGTAGGCGGCATGCGGTGTGTGAAACTGTGAAGTGTACTGTATATTGTTTACTTAGCCCAGGTAAATTCCTGTGCACCGCTGTGTTAGACGGTGTTAAACGTTGCCTACTTCAGCTTGTGGACTGCATAGACCTACATTAGAAATGCTGACAACGAGTAGGCATAGAGTGAAGACTGTGTGGAGAGGGAGAAGGGGGGCTGGGAGGGTGGTGTTTTTACTATGCCCTAAACAGGAAGTGGTCATACCTAGTCAAAGATCTTTCCTGCATGCAGTTGTCTCTTATTACATATAATAGCTGTGTGGATTTACATCACCTCTAATGTTAAGTTAAGCGCTTATTTGGTTTAGTTTGGTCTTTGTTCAATGCAGCCTATTTGGTCAAAGTCTGATCAAATGTGGAATATGTTAAACCAAAGCTGAAGAAGAGAAGGTTAATATTGTAATGGGACGTGTTGCTCAAATATAATGTTCATGGAAATACCTGTTATCATATCAAGACATAGCACACTTTGTTTAATGAATTTCATTTTTATCTTTGTTTAGATTTTTTGTTTTGATTGTTGTTTGTAGTGGTTTCTAGTTAACCTGACTCTCGCCAGATGAATTTCGTTCCGCTTAGCTCCGCCTAGCTTCACTCACATCCATCTGGGACGTCTTCCATTGAGAGTGATTTCTGCAGCCGATTTTATGGTACAGCCAATCAGGGGGAGGGCGGGGAGTTTCATAGATGTGACATAGCATAGAAGCCGACTGTGAGACTGTTATCAGCGCCACGGGTTGGCTTCGGCGTGAGTGGTTGAAGTAGCACGCCAATAGATGACGGACAAGTGGCTTATTCAATCATATGCAAGCATTTTTTGATTAGGCCCAGCCTTCTGAAGCAACACTTCAATGGATCGGTTCCAGATGGATGAGTGGAGCTATGAACTTAAATTCATCTGGCGAGAGTCAGGTTAGTTTCTAGTAATACTGTAGCATAATTCCCAAAACTTCAAAGAAAATTGAGCTTAATAAATTTAGTTATTTTTTAATCACTGATCATAATCTGAAAAGAGACAGCATGACCCCAGAGTTAAAACCCATCTTAACAGTAATAGACAGTAATAGAGAGAATATGTAACATCTGCATCTGAAAGCATTTCAAAGTTTAGGCAAAATTAAAAGTGGCAAATATTCCAAAATGGAACTAGATCAGTTGACTCCAACTGGAAATCACAACTGTGTACATAACTCACAACTTACTTTGTAGCCTAGTTTGCCAGCTACTACGCAAGCTTGGTTTAAAAAAAGTGATTGAAGCGGTTGAAGATCCTTAAGTCATGTTTTAATTGCCAGAAGTAGCAGGTCTTTTTGTACTGAAATATATAAATATTTACATTTCACACATAAAATGTGAAACATACTTAATTAATTAAGCATCGGTAAGTCATACAAATAAAATAAAGTCATACAAATAAAATAAAATAGTGAGAACTATCTCTCAGTCGTCTGTTGACAGACATTATGGTGTCTGTCCCTCTTTCTGGTGATGGTAATTAATAGCTTGCTTCAAGATGTTTTCATGTCACACTAATGTATTTTGACGCACACAGTTTTATGTGAGTGTATGTACTTTGTCAGCTCGAGGCAAGTTTAGTTATAAGCAAGCATTTAAAGTAATAAAGACTATTTGATCATTGATAGAAAGAAACACTTCACAGAATTATCTGTCTTAGTGAAATATGACATAAATATTTCATTTTATGGATAACTAAGTGAATGTGAAATCATTCAGCATTTAGCATAAATTAGTCTGAGATACGATTTGACATCTGGGTTACAAAGGCTGAGTTTAGTAACCAAGGTGGGAGGTCTGTAACAACATGCAGCAAACAACTGCAACTCCTTTTATAGCCTGATCCCAGGCATACTTCATCAGGTTGTGAAGGGAGAAGACCTAAAACAAAGGAGGCAAGACAAAGAACAGGAATAAAATAATAGCTGTGGCTATAACATCTGAATAAATGTAAGTAATTGAAGTAAAGAGACCTGAATAGAAGCTCCCAATCTGGTTAGAGCAATGAGCCACTCTTATGTCATCTAACGTGACCTAATTTGGATTCTGACGTTAACCATCCGTGTAATGCCATTAAAGGACGATCGCTTTGTCCAGCCCGTCCCACCTTTCAACCGGTTTTCTAAATATCTGTCATGGGCGAATTGAGATTATCCTCAGGCTCTTCCTGAAGATGCAGCAATTTGAGGACTGTATGCATGTTAGCGACCGAGGGCTAGTGTGCTACCTCCTGGCTGGTGCTGGACGAGAGGAAGGGCGTCGGTGAATTAAACCGCCTCCGCTCGACACGGCTTGTGTAAATCAGAGGACACGCTGACAGCTCTCTCCCACTCCCCTCCTCGCTCCCAGGACGCTTGTACTGCTCCTGGATATTTATGTTGACTGTGTGAATGGATGAATATTTTATCATTCCCATAGGAAAACATTTTTTTTTCCATTTCCTTACTCAACACTCCACCACCAGTCCCGTACCCCCCACCTCTTCCCCCTCCACAAGGTTGTATTAAATGTAGATTTAATGAATATCGAAGTCACCGCTCCAAGCTTTCATATCATGTATTTGCAGAGGTAGTGAATGCACAAACAGACATGCACACACACACACACACACACACACACACACACACACACACACACACAACACACACACACACACAGGCAAATACACACACACACACGCACACACACACACACACACACACACACACACACACACACACACACACACACACACACACAGGAATTGTGTATGGGGATGCTCTGTGTAGGCCACATATTGGCTTACATGACAATTACAGAAAAAAAAAAATACAGCATAGTTAGATTGTAATAGTCCAGAATGAAATTCTCATGGGGATTGAGAATGCCTTGATGCACCATGGAATGTGTCCCTTGACTGCAATGACTGGGAGAGGAAAGAAGAACAAAAAAACACATTCTTCTGTCTCACGCTTGTCTGCCGTCAGACATTGTGGTGTTGGCGCCTGTGCTGGGTGTCGTTAATTAAGAGCCTGTCGAGACAGAGAGGGTCCATCCTCTGGGATGGGAGAGTAGCTGCTCCCTTAAGGCCTACTTGGATCGACTCAGCTCTCTCTCTCTGACCATGGCCTCCTCGATGCAGTCTGTATGAGGGTGTGTGTGTGTGTGTGGGTGTGGGTGTGTGTGAGAGTTTGTGCGTCTGGGACATACAGTACATGGCACCCTCCAACTCCCAGGCGTTCAAGCTCTTGGGTGATTTTCATTGGCATTGAAAAAAAAAAAAACAATGTGTTTATGCACGGTTGAGGGACTTTGCGGGTCTAGGCATGGCCTTGTTCCATGGGTATTTATTTCATGTATGAAATGTTTGTATCTATACACTTTAAGGGGCTATGATACACTGCATTAGAGATGGTGACTCATGCGTGGGCTGAGACATGCGTCTGTTGAGGCTGTTGGTGGAATCGCTGCAAGAGCAAATAGTACTGTGTGTGTGTGTGTGTGTGTGTGTGTGTGTGTGTGTGTGTGTGTGTGTGTGTCTGTGTGTGTAGCAAGGCTGCAACCTGCTGTGCAGTATGTGTGTGTGTGTGTGTGTGTGTGTGTGTGTGTGTGTGTTTGTGTGTGTGTATGTGCGTGTGTGTGTTGATTTGAAATCAAACCAAACAAAAGTTTGAAAAAGAGCTGAAATCAGGGGGGTAGTGGAAAAGATATGGGCGGCTCTGTGTCTTGAATTCATGGGTCTCCACATATATGATTTTTTTTTTTTTCTTCTTTTTTTTTTTTTTTTTTTCGCGATGTCCATGCCACGACTCGACACTGAAAGACCGTAGACAAAACATGGTGGGTATGTGGTTGGGGATTGGCAATTCAAACCCAAACAAAAGTTTGAAAAGGTTTTGTGAGGAGTCTGACTCATGACACTCTCTGAAGCAAGCTTTGTGGAAATGGGGGGCCACACAATAAATTACTTATGCAAAAGGCAGGGAGGGAAGCATGGAGGGAAGTCTTATTTCATGTATGACCTAGTTAAAAATTAAAAGCATAAAATTAGGTGTTTTCACAATATCTCTGGCTGACAAGGCAAATGCACAAAATTAAAAGTGTAGGATCATTATGCACTCACAACTGTTCATGGGGGCCTTACAATAAAATAATTTATGTAAAAATATTTAGTGGACGCACACCAACAAGGCTGTGCAAAACTTGGGAGAATCATATGGATATGGAAATCTGCTGGACTGGACCCCCCAAAAGGATAGGGCAGACACAAACATGGACTTGAATGTCTTTATTTTACTGTTTATTCAAGCACACACTATAATGTTTGTCCACTAGAATCTGCAGTGAGGATGTACTTTGTTGGATGCTGTGGACGTGGTCATCTTCTGGATAGGCTGTTTGAAGTGTATTTCTTCTGAAGTCAAATAAATCTGGAGAGGGATGTTTATCGGACATCTTGGCCTTTTACTGCAGGCACGCGAAGCCCCTAGCTCTGGTTGAGTGATTTGGAGGCATTTGATTTATTGCATTTAGAAAACTATAAATGCGTTATACCAAGCAAATGTATACAGCACTGTTTGTATCTTTCGACTGTCATTTATTGCACGTAAGTTACAAAATCATTCTGTGCAATGGAAGATTTACCAATGCTAACGGGTTCTGATGCAGTTTTGCCTATACATGCGGAGACTGAGACTTATTTTGTTTTAAGTGTGTGTGGTGTGAGAGGGAATCGATGTGCTTTTGATTACAGCTTGGTAGTTGTAGTTCAGAAATTAAAAGCACGGTAAGTGTGAAGTATCCAAACAATGACACCTTCATTTCATTATGGCTGTTTTAGCAAAACATCTTAAGCTACTGTGTAGTAGGTCCCATTTAGAAGTGGCTACCATTTGGTCATGGATCGTGAATGTTATTACAACTTTTCTCAGCCACGATATGCATTGTGTTTAAGTCCTCTTGGTAAGGCGAAGCCATTGGTTTTTATGTTTCAGTATAGCCTATTGACAATTTATGTCTAGGCCTACCTTATAATCCCTACCTGTAGCTTATAGGGAAGCTAACAACTTTCTATTAGGATCTAGTTTGTTCTAGTTTTGTCATAACTCCCCTGATGCATTTTGTATTTAGAATAGCCAGGAGCGTATATCTCAATCGAAAATTAAAACAATATCGGTGCCTATGGACTAGGCTGGGTGAAACCCAGCCTGATTCGCCCGCTATTTACTAAGAGTGGGGGGATGGAGTAAAATATACACTGGTCTGGTCATACAATGAGTAGGGAACTCACAACCTAGACCGCCTTGAGTATGGTGAGAACAAACAGTCGCAGCAAGAGCTCCAGCAATACATCGATTCTTGGTGACTTGTAGCTCACTTACTGAATGTTGTACTAATGAAATGAGTTAAATTGAAAAGTCCATAGGCCTTCACTGCATTGGCAAGATTCTAGTGGTAGCATTGTGCTGTGTAGCCTATTTTTGCAAATCATCACTTTGTAGTCTTTTGTGCATGCAAACTGTTTATTAATGCAATGCACGCTATGCAAATGGCACTTGCATCAAAGAGGGCTACTTATTATTAATTACTAAGCTATTATCAATGTGTTACTTATTATGACTGCCATGCTAGCGAAGTGCTGGTCATATAGGTTTTTTGAGGGTTTTTTTCCTTTATTTTTTCTTCAGTGAATTTCTGTCAACAATTCCCGGGACACAAGAATGAGCGCTCACACCACTACCCCCTAAGGCTATGCCTTCTTTATTTGATAACAATAAATTAAAAAATGTTTCCTATTCTGGGAAATGTTTAGTTTCTTTTTCTTTCGTTCCGCTGTTCAATGATACAGTTTAATTGTGCCGGAAATGATCCGCGGACCAGCAATCTCCTCGTCGAGGAGGCACTAACCCTGCAGATCATAGACAGAGAAAGCATATACCTACTGTATGCTTTGGGTACAGAACACAGTTGCATGTCCAGTGTACACGGAGAATGACAGTGTCTTGGAGCGGCCGCAACCCCGCAACTCCACTTCCAACGTCATGATTCCGACAGACACGCCCGACACTTCTGCTTTTTATCTGGTCGTGGTGGAGTTGACCGGACATCTGAGGCTTCAGATGTTACCAATTTATCATCATCCATCACGTCTGGCCTCTGAAAAAACTTTTAAGGCTAGCCTGCCTGGGCCTGGCCATGTTTGAACCGCCTCACTCATTTGTTCGTTGTTTAACATGGACATTTTAAGCATGCACTTCCTATTTGAAATGCAGCATAGGTGTAGCGTGGAAGCGTGCGCTTCCTATTGGAAATACAGCATGCGTGTTGTTTAATAGCTTTCAAACTGTACATTTAAAATCATAGCCAGAGGACGTATTGCTTTAATATAGGCTTACATTTTAAGGCTTATTCTCAAATTCAGATTGCGTTAGGGGGACGGGATTATTAGCCAATTTCAATCGGACAATTTAACCGGAGAGATTTAATTTTCACATTTAATTTTTTTCCGGCCAATGTCCGGTGATTACCGGACAACGCAAACTTTGCACAGAACAATTGTTTTTTCGTTTTGATCCGTCGCCCACCCACCGCACCGGGTCCCCGAAATGAGGGATAGGCCGGACAGAGTTTTCTGTGAATATCTAGAGAACCGTAGGGCCTAGGATGACCAACTTGACCACACACACATGCATGCACGCACACATACACATAAAGATACACACCCACACACACAGTACACACTATTACCCCCCCACATACACACACAGAAGACACATACAGTATACAAAAACAAACACACACTATGCACACAGTCATTTAAACACACAAAAATAGGGGATGGAGTAGGAGATGGAGACAAATTGACAAGGATTGGGCGGCGGTCATATTTTATACCGCTCTGCAGTACATCACTTTGTTAATTATGTTAATTATTTTGATGTTATCTGTGTCTTTATGCAGACAACCTATAGCTCTGTAGCCACTCTCATTGACCTGATGAATGTTTGGAGTGATAGAGGAGAATATAAAGCACCTCTGTCCTGGAAAATGTCATAATTGTGTCTGCTCATGTGATCACTCTGAGGATGTTCTGTCTCTGTTAGTGATTGACTGTCCCATTTATCATATTTACACATTTGTCAGGACAGGCTCTTTTGCGGTGGCAGAGGTAGAGCTTGCATATGTGCTAAATCATTTAAGCAGCTTTAAGCTGGACTGGACATGTTGTGTCATAAAATCTCATGTAATGCCATTGTATGAAGTGCACCCTGTCACGACATAACACACTATTTTTTCCCCACCCCTGTTTGCCAGCTGCTAAACGGGACAACACTTAAGCGTGTGGACGGCTGTTAGCAGGTCAGCCAGAATGACAGCGTCATGTCCCTGACGAGATCCACTGGCATTTAGTGCAGTTGTGTCTGAGATTTCTCAGCATGCACGAGGTGGCCAAGCGCTTCATTTAGGGTAATTAATGTCAGTGTGCCTCTTCCTGTTTGGTGTCTGCTGCCTGGTGTTTAGCCTGATGGCTATTTTGTTTTTATTCTTCTTATTTCCTGCTGCTGTTGTGCGGTTGGCATTTTGCTACAGCACTTGCAGGATGTCTGTGTGATGGCTTATTGCAGACACAGCCATGAGAGTCCTCGCTGATGACATAGAGAGGGGGTGGGGGTGTGCGGGGCAGTGGACAGAGAGGAGGAGAGAGGGAGAGAAAGGGACAGAAGATGAGGAAGAAAGGAGAGAAAGGAGAAAGGCGCTGGAAAAGATGAAATATGAGAGAGAGATAGACAGGGGCGGAACAAAGGAGAGAGAGAGAGAGAGAGAGAGATAGGTAAAAAGATTAAAAAGGGAAAAGAATGAGAGATACAGAGATAGAGTGGTGAATGAGAGAAGGACAAAAGAGAGATAGAGAAAGTGAGATGAAGATGAGGGAAAAAGAGAGAGAGAATATAAATATAAAGAGAGATAGACAGGAAGAGAAGGATGAGAAAGAGAGAAAAGATGAGGAAAAGAGATAGAGTGAGAGGAAGATAAGAAAAAAGAGAGACAGACAGAGAGAGAGAGAGAGAGAGAGTGAGAAGATGACAAAAAGACAGAGAGAGTGCATGGGCTGATGAGAGAGGAGGGAGAGAGGAAGGGAAAGGTCATGGCACTGCTGTGGGAGAGGGCTCAGGGACGGAGACTCCCTCCCCCTGTCTGAGCCATCCGTCTCCTCCTGCCATCCTCAGTCAGCTCTGACGGCCTCAGCCATCACCATGACTCTCAGTCAGCACGTCAAAGACACCGCCTCCACCTCACCCACACCCTCCCACCCATCATCCGACCTCCACCCCTATCCCTCCACCCTCCCATAGGCTGCCAAACATGCCGGCCACGCATGGACCGACCCATGGTTTATGTTGACACGCATGTCCCATCCGCATCCGCCTATCCGCAGGCGTTGAGGCAGGCTGCAGGGCTAGAGGTCCTGGTGCTTGCATGTGTCGCCTGCGTTGCTTTAGCCTCGGGTTGTATGGGAGTGGATGTGCTGGAGGAGGCTGGGAATGAAGGGGGAGATATGAGACTGTTATCTGGGGGGAGGAGAGACTGGTCCTTGGGTATTCCCTGGAAGGGTTACGCAAGGACCCTGGGTCTGATGGGTGGGAGTCCAGATAATGTGGTAAGGGCATTAAAGTAAAAGTTTGTGTGTGCATTCATGTGTGTGTGTGTGTGTGTGTGTGTGTGTGCGAGAGAGAGAGAGAGAGAGAGAGAGAGAGAGAGAGAGAGAGAGAGAGAGAGAGAGAGAGAGAGAGGCTGTGGGGAGAGTGGGGAGGAAGATTGTCTTTAGCATGTGTGTTGGTGGTCGGTTGGTGATTTGACGGTCCTCCCCCTCTCTCCTCCTCCCAGACTAGAGGTGGGGGTCTCGAGGTCATCTCGCCTCAGAGGCGGCGTACGGCTACGGTTAAGCACAGATTCCCTCTCTGGCCGGCGCCGGGGGTTAATGAGCTCCGCTTGGAGCGCAGCTCATTCCATTAGCCTGTTAATTCACCCAGCACTGCGCCGCGTGCTCCCCAGTCACTGGACTTCCTGTCCACTCCCAACCAACTGTACCCAGCTCCTTCTCGCTCTGCCCGACTCAGTCTGCTCTCTGCCCACGGATGTACTCAACCGTGGCGTCTCTTTTCTCTACGAGAAGAAAGAGGAGGAGGTGGAGGAGGATGAAGAGGAGAATCCTGTGCTCAATCTCATCTCCCTGGACCAAGGCTTCGCACACATGTCAGGGATTATATGGGCTTATAGGCAATACTTCATTCTAGAGTGGCCATATAGTCAGAAGAAGAATGGGGGTGTTTGCCGATAAGTGCAGATATGCCTTTGCTCATATGTATTCATTAACCTCACCTCAGGCGTGTACACACATACACACACACATATATACACACATACACATTCATATATATATATATATATATACAGTACACACATGCATGTGCACTTACACACACACACACACACACACACACACACACACACACACACACACACACACACACACACACACACACACACACACAGAAACCACACACACTCGCCTACAATAACGTGTGACTGTCAAGTCTTTCAGGCAGAGTATGTTGGTATATCACTTCTTCTTCAGCGGATAATCTGGTTTGTGGAAGAAACAATGCTGTCGGCTGGTCTCAATCTCTCTTTGCAGAAAATGCAAGATGCTTACACCATAAAAATAAAAAAAGAATGGAAAAAAAGAAATGGAACACAAATAATAAAGAGAATAGATAATAACAATAAAAAAAACAAGATGGCTGATTATTTGTGGATCATTATTGGATCAGAGTTAGAAATCCCTGATTAAATGTTCAGGCTGGAGACTTAGCTCAAACAAACATACAGAGAGGGCTTAGTCGTCGCACTGTTGTCCACATGCAGCCTGTAGCATAAGTGCACTCATACATTCATCCACATGATTAAAAGAAAGAAAGAAAAAAAAGATCAATCATGGTTTCATGGTGAGGCTGGAATTCAAGAGCCAACTGATCTGGCATTGGAAATCCAGATCAGTTCCACAATGCATAGTGTCTGCATGTTACAGTAACATTTAAAGGAACATATAAACACTACATACTCTGTCAGAGAGATCAAACATCTTTTTTTGTTTGAGCTCTGAGATTACAGAAATTGTTGTTGGTTTCATGAACAAAAACCTTTCATTTTTACAGTAAGGCAATGTATAACGGTCCAGCATGTAACGATGGCAGATCACAGAGCAGGATGAATCATCTTCACATGGCAGTAGTGGCCTATGTTTGTTTTTGCTTAGCCATGTTGCCTTGTAGTTCTGTGCTGCTGCTTGGAAGTGCAGTGCATCCAGAGAAATCATAGGTGGGCTCACAAAGGAGGGTGGAAGGATCAATAGGTTGAGAGTCCTCTGCAAGGAGGATATCAGATGTCTGCTCTGATGTGGTTGAGGAGGGAAAGGAGGGAAGAGGTGAGAGAGAGAGAGAGAGAGAGAGAGAGAAGATGGTCAGAAGAGAGGGCCTGGCGGATGCAGCGGAATGAGAGCACAAAGAGGTTCAAAGCAGCATTGAGATGGCTTGAGAGTACATGTCTGAAACTAAAGAAAATCATAAAAATAAATCACAAAACAGAAAACAACAACAACACACACACACACACACACACACACACACACACACACACACACACACACACACACATGCACGCACACACGCACGAGTTGTTGTATCTCATCTGAAGGTCATTTAGAGTCCACTCATGAAAATAATAGTTTTAATGCCAAAAGCTAAGTCTCTTTCATTAAAAAAAAAAATAAGATTAATCTATTTTAATAAAATACAGGATATGCCAGGTTCCCCACACTGGTCCTGTTTGCCTGAAGGAAAATACAGAACAATACAGAACGGTGGTGAATGATCCAGTTATATTGTGTTGCCTTGTGCAATACTGTGTTCATAACCTTGATATGATAATACTGTTCTTCTGAGGGATTATGCAGGATAGCATTGGAATACATTTGTGGCTGAATTGCATGAATATGGAGGGTAATGCTGGAGGTGATAAATTTGATAAATTCCTTTCTGTCAGGATGAAAGGGTCTCTGGGTCAGATTTCTTTAAGCATTTATGAAATAAACAGCACAGATAGTAAAGCTGCATCCCGCCTCAGCACACAAAAGATTAGTGGAGAGAGCTGGCTGTCACAGAAACTCTGGATTAACAGGTCAGTTTGGTCAATGTCAATCAGGGCTTCTGTCTTACATTCACACAATAATGAACATGCGGCTATACACACATTCTTTACTCTCCTCTAGATATTCACTAGGGAGACTAATCACACAATATCCAACAGTGTGAAGCATCCGCTGCACTGGGACAATGCAGTGACAGCACTCCCACCACACACACACACACACACACACACACACACACACACACACACACAAAAAAATGTTCTTGACACACTGATAATGGGTTCTACTGTTATGCAATCTTCCTACAGGGAATGAGCATGGTGACCTTTATTCGTTAAGGAACCTTTATATTATTTATTTCACTGTCATCTTTAATCCTTGGAAGTGCTTTTGTTTTGTTAAGTAGTCGAAGATAAAGCAGCAGAGAGTAGCGTTGAGGAATGAGGAAATGTATACCTGACTGTCTGACCTTATTAGTTTCTCCTGACCAAGTATGCTAGTAAT
Source organism: Alosa alosa (assembly GCF_017589495.1). Lineage (NCBI taxonomy): Eukaryota > Metazoa > Chordata > Actinopteri > Clupeiformes > Clupeidae > Alosa > Alosa alosa. Next base: position 11,245,933 of record NC_063203.1, on the reverse strand, counting down.
TGAGTTAATAATACACATTAAAATGGACATTGGATCACAAAACTAGTTACTGAATGAATACTTTCACCATTCTGAAAACCCTTCCCGTTGAGTAGATCGTATACCAACCTAGCTTTCCTCTTTGTTGGTGTGTCACATTTTTGCACATGCTGTTGAATGCGCCCAGCAGTCATTCCCATCAATTGTAGGCTGAAGCCTACAACAGAGTGAGACTAGCATTCAGCAGAAGGATAGCATGCAGAAATCAGGTGCTTTTTATAGCAGTGTCCACTTAGCAGTAGTGTTTCATGCCCTTTAATATTGTGCAGTGAATTCCCTATAGATGACTAGATTGACACAACTCAGTGTTATCAGAACCTAAAGAACTTATCAAAACTAAAACATGTAGAGTTACTTAATTGTGACTCTTATCAGTTTCAGTTCTGCAAACCTTTCTCTCCTTAACCTGATACAGTATTTTGGGTCATTGTGTTGTAGAGCCAATCAGACATTCTGTCCTTCGGAAGAACAGTCTGATCTATACTGTTTCCCAGGTAAATTATTGTGACCATGTTAGCTGAGAGGTAGAGATAGTGAGACTGACAGAGAGAGAGGGGTGAGAAGAGAGAGAGATGGAGAGAGAGAAGAAAGATGGAGAGAAATAGTTAAAAACTCACCCCTGTTGTAGTCTGTGTGTGTTAGAGTGTCCACCTCAGGCATGCCATGTCAGACTCACATCTCAGGCCTATCTCGTTAAGGCCTCATATACTCGCCTTCTCGCCCCAAGCTGCTCCACGTGTTTGATCGGTGTATTTGTTTCATCCTTGTTTCGCACCCCTACTGGTTAAAATACATTCTTTATCTTCTAAAACCAACATTGTTACCAGAGGTGTAAAAGTCTGGCTTCAGAAGTCCTACCTCTTCTTTGTTCCAAGCATTCACTAAACCAGCTGATTATTATTACGACCACACCTCAGCCAGGTAGATCAGCTAATTTGTGAAGTCACCTGTGTTGTGCACAGGTGGAAACCAATGCATGGTACTGTAGGACTTTTACTTTCTGAAGCTGGACTTTTACAACTCTGATTGTTGCAGTGTTTTGTCGTTATTAGTAGTTATTGACAATCATTATCTAATCATTATCTTTAACATTGAAAGTATTTATTAATAATTTGAATCAACATAAGTTTGATAAAGGCTCTGCCCTTCCTGAAGTCATTCTCTTAGAATATTGATCGCTGGTCATGTGTTTTTTCACGTATAGCGTTAGGACAGCATATACAACAGATTCCTCCCTCTCAACCCATTAATTTCCCCCATGACATTTCAACAGAATCAGCTCAATGCATTGGAAAATGAGATGAAATGAACTTTAGCACACATTACCCATGCAGGATCGTTTCCTATCTCTGAGCTGCTAATCCAGCTGCACATGCCCTTGAAGGGGGAGACTGATCCGTTTGGCTGGTCTGGGATGTTTATACATGCTGAATGTAATCAAAGAGTCAACACAGCAGGCCACAGCCGACCGGCATTGTTGCTGAATTCCTCGGTCGGTCCACTTTCAGACAGTGGCGGTACAATAGTCGGTCCCTCTGCGATCTCGGGCTCAACCCCCAACATTTTTTTTTGCTGTCGAGCCATCGTTTGAAGTCCGGCCTTTGGGCTCCTATTAGCTGAGAATTAGTGGCTGGTCGCAAGAAGTGGACGAGACAGCGTCAACTGGGCTAAGGGAGGAGACGGGGGTCCTCTTTTTCTAATTTGCAATATCAAGAGCAATTTTGAGGTTCTTAGCGTCTGAAATAGTTATTGCAGTTATGGGATTAGCGGTTTGAGAGTAAGTGAAAAATTCAAAAGGAAATCGGTGGCATTTTGAGATCTGTCCTTGTCTAAGCAAAGCACCACCCTTTGTCCAGAAAGTCCAGCAGAAAACCAGGCAAGCGGGCTGCCTTAAATCTTTTAATCCCCCTCCAATATTGGTTAGAAATGTCACTGCCAACACGAGTGAAGTGAATGAGGGTCTCGGAAGTCTTTGCAGGTTTTCAGAAGGAAATATATCCCCTTCACCATCACTCGTGGTTAGCTACTGAAACCTACCACCAGCAATTGAGGCCATTAATGAGGCTCTCCACTCTAGTCATGGTTGCGACAAGTGCTTTATAATTTGTTGTTGGGTGAAAAAATAAAATAAAAACAAACACATGCATTATTTAATACAGCTCCTATTGATTTTACTGTTGCGCCTGAAGACTTGTCTTTCGTCTCAAGGGGAATGACTTTCATCATCAGCGCTTCTGTATGTGCGAGGGCGCACGCGCGTGCGTGTGTGTGTGTGTGTGTGTGTGTGTGTGTGTGTGTGTGTGTGTGTGTGTGTGTGTGTGTGTGTGTGTGTGTGTGTGTGTGTGTGTGTGTGAGAGAGTATATCTGCTGTCCCCGTGGAAACTACAGCAGAGACTGTGCTTAGATATCTGCTAAACTCCTGAATACAAACCAGCTCTGCTCTCCCTGGTTACCTTGAATAAGATCAATACATCCAGTGCCTTCTTCTTCTTCTTCTTCTTCTCTCTCTCTCTCTCTCTCTCTGTCTTCCCTGGCCTGTTGAGTTATTGCATTGACCGTGGCATATAAACTCAACTGGCCGCTCTGCATTGTATTTGCAGAGCCTATGCACTGCTCTATTTGTCCGGGCCTCTCCTGTGGCCCCTGAGCCACAGCGCTGCGTGCCTCTCTTCTCTTCCCGGCTCTGATATGACTTGCTTCGCCGCCCTGTACATCCAGAGCCCGGCAGACAAGAGTGTAAATAATTGGACACTGCATGCTTAGAAATGCAGCCCTCGGCACTCTCTAGTCTCAACAAACATGGGCCTTACAAAGCCCAGATCTGGACATTGGACTGGACCTGTACAATTTTTTCATTTTTTCTCTCTCTCTCTCTCTCTCTCTCTCTCTACATATGTTGTATATATATAGTGTATATGATATATGCTATACTGTATGTTCAGTATCTCTGTCTTTATTTCATCTCTCTGTCTAAATCAGAAATGGAAGGGCTGCCACTCTTGGTCACACACAGAGCCAGGCAGTCATGAAAGCTCCTGGTGCTTCAATGCACTGTCCCCACGCTGACACTAGAGAAGAGAGAGAGAGAGAGAGAGAGAGAGAGAGAGAGAGAGAGAGAGAGAGAGATGAAACTGTAGGCTCAGAGGGGGGGGGGAGAGGGATGAGGGTGGTCTTTGGTGGGAGGGCTGTAGTGTGTTGGTGTGTAAACAGACTGCGAGCAGAAGCCTGCTGGAGGCATGAAGTGAAGCAGGGTGTTCAAACGCGCAAACAGCTGGTCTACACAGAGTCTGACTGTGGGGTGGTGTGGGACATGAAAGAGAAAAAAAGAGAGAAAGAGAGATGGAGAGAGAGAGAGAGAACTGGGGATTGGGAGAAGCAGAGTGAAAGGAAAGGATGGGTCCAGTGGAGATATACGAGACCGAGGGAGAGAGAAAAAAGAGAAAAAGATATAAAGAGGGAGAGAGAGCAAGGAACAGGGAAAGAGAGAAACACATGAGAGAGAGAGAGAGAGAGAGAGAGAGAGAGATGGAGAGACTAACAGAGAAAAAGAGAGAAACAAACACATTGGTGAGAGAGAAATACAAAATGACTAACAACCAGAGAAAAAGACAGACATGAGAGAGAGAGAAAGATGGAGAGACTAAGAGAAAAAGAGAGATAAACACATTAGTGATAGAGAAAAACAAAACGACTAACAAACAGAGAAAGAGACAAACAATGAGAGAGAGAAAGATGGATAGACTAAGAGACAGAGAAAAGATAGACATGGAGGAAGAATGAGGGCCAGAGGAAGATAAGTGATGAGAAGTACTGCTCTGAGATAATTCATCCCTCATGCAATCCCTTGTCTTCTGATTATTTAGGCACTGCCTGGCAAATGTGCTGAGTTGGACTGTGCTTATAAATAGGGCCGTGGTCATCATCAAAAGCGCTCACGAGGTGTAGAGAAAGAGGGAGGGAGAGAAAGAGAGAGAGGAAGGTAGAAAGAGGTAGTGAGGAGAGAGGGAGAGGGAGGAAAAGAAGTAGAGAGAGAGCGAGGGATGTAGAGAGGAGGCAGAGAAAAAGGGAGGGAGGAGAGGTAGAGAGTGAGAGCGAGGGAGGTAGAGAGAGAGAGAGGGCTCTAGAGAGGACACAGAGAAAAGGGGTAGGGAGGAGAGGTAGAGGCTTTTTACCAGCACATCACATCAGGAGCAGAAGAGCTGAAGTGACTGAGGCGAGCGCAGGGAACTTTGATGTTTTTTGGATGGGGATCAGCGCATAGAGCGTGATTAATAAAAGCTGTGTTTACCCCTCTGAAGAGTTTTTTGGAGTGTGTGTGTGTGTGTGTGTGTGTGTGTGTGTGTGTGTGTGTGTGTGTGTGTGTGTGTGTGTGTGTGTGTGTGTGTGTGTAAATCACTTGTATACAGAAATGCTAATCTAATTGGGGTTCAGTACGATGATAGTTCAGGCTATGCATAGTTATGCTCGTAATGCTAATCCATGGTATGCTGGTATGAGTGTCTGTCTACCACAGTGCTTTTTAAGTTAGAGTTTTTGAAATCATAGAGAGTCCATAAAAGTAATTAAAAACAAATAAGAAACAATGGCATCATTTATAAGATTGCCAGATTGTAAACTGTAACTTCATATTAAACTTGCTAAATGTAAAGACCCAAAATGTGCATTAATAGAGTAATAGAGGTTTTTGTTTACCAAAAGTCCCACTGAGTTAGATCCCTGCTGAATGCATGACAACATCTGGCCTAGACATCCTGCAGTGCAACAGAGATAAGAGACGATGCCGCGCCGCAGCATCCGCATGCATTGCATAATGCAATTACAAACGCCGATATCGCTTAGCCCTATCACTGCTCGCTGAACCTAAATTGCAACACACAAAAAAAATGCCAGACTTCAGCATCACTTTGTGAGCCTTGCCTAACACTTATATAAAACAATACAAAAAATGACCACTTGGGTCTAACATCACTTTGTCATTCCTTGTCCACTTCATGGGAACATGATGCAATATTTACACACATGGGTTATTCTCAGCTTTTTAACAGTTTGCAGCGCAACGATACATTGTGCTGCACAGCTGTTTGCGGTGACCTCCAACCATCAAAACAGCACTTGAGAAAAGAGAGGTCACCGATCAATATTTAATCCCTATACGGCACTAATGCCATTCGTAATGCATCTGTCTGCTATATTTGGACGGCACCTGCATGAAGATTCAGCAGTTATGCACACTTATGCAATTCTTATGAGGGTGGGGCAGGGCACATTAAATTATAATAGTGATACAAGGGATGGAGGGTTTGACTCAGAGAAGAAGGGACACTTCAGTAAACATGCTATGGCAGTACAGATTTCACCTCACATAAACAATATGCGGAATAAATCATGCAAATACAAACCCATTTATTATAATACAAGAGCTTGAGTAATTGGAACACTTATTGGTGCGTAAACTGTTTAATGTGTTTTCCTGGTAATATTTAACTTTGCTCAGAGCCGGGCTGAGGATATGGGGGTAGGGGGTCTATCTTAATAAAGAGTGGCAATAAGGTCCACCAAGCACTTATCACAATTCATAACAGAGTACACACACACACACACACACACACACACACACACACACACACACACACACACACACACACACACAAACATATCCATTGACACAAACAGGGACACACACAAAATAATAAATTACTTCTGCTCCAGCAGAGAAGCTTCTGTTGCCATAAAACCATGAGACCCCGGTCCTTGGCCTCGTGTGTGCTTTCACATTTAACTAATGATGTTGCTTCTGTATGTCAAAGTAAAGGTTATAGTCACAGGACTGCTCATTGTATGCCATATAATGCAGTCTGTGATGGTGCCCTTACATTATGCTAACTTGATTAAGGTAAAAGAAAGAGTTTGCTGAGACAATAATGGGTTTTGCCTAATGTATTCTGCTTGGAGAGATGAGTTGAAGCGCATTAGGAGGGCAAGACTGCATGGGCACCCTCTGTATAGCTCAGATATCAGAGCTGACCCACTGGTCTCATGCTCAATTTACTCTCTCTCTCTCTCTCTCTCTCTCTCTCTCTCTGTGTGTGTGTGCATTTGTGTGTTCATGTTTAAACCCTGCAGACATGTGTTATTATTTGTAATATTATATTATATTATAATAATATTATACATATTATTTGTACTGCTGCAGAGAGTATGATGCTATAGCTCTGAAACATGAGGCTTGATTAGCATTTCTCTACAGCACAGTTGCACCGCATAATACCAAATGTCTTTGAGGACTGTAGTTTGCAGTAATTGAAAAGTGCATTGGAATTTGCGTGGAAGGACTTGTAATTACATGCTGTAGATGGGGTAAGGGTTGGGCAATTAGGTTAAGGGTAAGAAAATGCATAATTACAGGCAATTACATGTGAAGTCTACAGCCACTGATAAATATTAGCCCCATAAGTTTATGGTATGAAGGGCACTCAACTTCGAGTAGGACCTACTTAGATTAAGCCAGACTTTGGTCAGCAGCTCTTGTCACAGCATGACCAGACAGGACAGAATATCTGGTCGATTTCACAGCGCTCTTGGCTCTCTTGTCATCTGTGATGCTCCTGAACTTTTGTACGCCACCCACTCATCCTCTGACACGAGTTCGTGTAGACCGGTCAGGATTTCTCACCCTGTCCTCGGTGGTAGGGGGGAAGTGAGGGTCAGAGGCTCGGAGAGGTGGAGAGGTCAGCAGGCTGGTCCTGTGTGGCTGCTGAGTTGCGCGGCCGCGGCGATGTCCACTTTAGCCGCTGGAGCCGTGCTGGGCAAGCCATATGCTGGCAAGCTCAGACACAGTCAATGATGAGGGGCCACCGTGCCTGCAGAGCCATGGATCTAAAGGCTGCAGCTAATTATTATTTTGTCATGCCTGTCTGCTTTGGCTGCTCTATCTCTGGCATGGGCAAAATATTAAGGCGGCTGACACATGGGCAGGTGGGGTGGGGTGGGGTGTTACTGATATGAGCACGCTTGAATGGTGCACATTTCAGCTTTTATACACAAAAGGGAGATCCCTTTGCAATAAATGAAAAAGTAAAAAAAAAATTAATTGTGTTATTAACAGTTCATTCGTGCGAGGATGGTGAATGATTTTTTCCCCCCTTTTCAGTCAGGTTTTCAGACAAGTAAATACATTTTCACACTCACACTCTATTTATTTCCATACCTAAGGAATTGTGGAAGGAATATGGGAGTGTTCAGCGAAAAGTGAGAGCGTCGTGATGGCAATAAATGTCTCCTGTGCTCTCTCACGCGGCGGGAATTTGTGCGTCGAGGGCACAGAAATTGCTGTGCAAAGTATTACAATCGTGCTCGGCAAGGATGAATGCATTTACCTTGAGACTTACATAGCCATCAATCTGTGAAGTGCCAGCCAGCAAAATCAAACTGGCTCAATCAGATGCTGTGTGATTCATTTGGCTGTGAGGCAATTTGTCATCAGTTCCCATTAACTTTAATCAAAAGTTTGGAGTGGAACATCAGGCATATTGGACAGTGTTGTGATGGGGTTTTATTTTGCCCCTCAGTAGTATACTAACATTTTCCATTATGTCAGAGATATGTTGGATAAGTTTAGACCATTGTGTATTTGACAGACAGACATCACATATTTTTTAGTCATTCAAATTAGAATATATTGAAACAGATTCACAGATAAAACAGCACTAAGGATGGTTACTGTTCTGGCAGCATTCATAGACACCAGGGAACGGAAGGTGTTTGTATTTCCTTCGCATACACCATCAACATTGACAAAGTTATGAAGACTACTTGCATATAACAATATACCTCTTAAAAAGAAAACTGCACAAATGAGCCAACAATTATACACAAGGCATGCTGAAATAACTCATCTGGCCCTAAGATGAAACATGAATGTGAAAATGTTAACAGCAAGCTAGACCACAATGATAATGTGAGACTATGACCTGAAATGCTGAAATTGGCTTGGTGTCTGCATAGCTTGGGGGTTTGGGATTTTTGCATAGGATTGTGAACCATGGATGGGCAATTGGGCATGTTTGCTCAACTCTCCTTTGGGAAATGTGGAATGCAAAATGGATGGTGCAAGACTGGGAGAGGGAAAAATGGTGTTTTATTTTCCTGTCTGAGGAAAACTGGATTTCTTTTTAGATTAAAAATCCAGTGAACTTTCCTGACCTCTCATAATAGAGAGGCATAATCTTTTGCTGCCTTCCTGTCTTTTACCATCACTCTCTCTTTCTCTCTTCCTCCCTCTCTCTTCCTTCCTCTCTCTTTCCCTCTCTTTCTCTCTCTCCCTCTCACTTTCTCCCTCCCTCTTTCCCTCCCTCTCTCTCTCCCTCCCTATCGTTCTATGTCCCTCTCTCCTTCCCTCTTTCCCTGTCTCTATCTCGTCCTATTCCTCCCGCTCTCATTGCTCACTCCCTTTGCACAAATGATGCAAAGCCCATGCTGCTCTAAATGCTGAATGGGAAAGCTCTCTGAAAGGGCCTCATTAGGAGGCAAACCATGCATACATAAAGCTCACTAAATTCATCTCCACAATGGCTGCCATTCAAATCCTATGATGCTCTGGCACCTTTTTGCACATCCATCCCTCAACAATGCAAATTATTTAAACATGTTTTTGTTTACTTACAACAAGGCCTAAGCATATTGTAAAAGCAGGTGTTAGCAAGCATCAAAGTTAAACAATGCTGTCTTTATTTCTCGTAACACCTTTAGTACTCAATCGCCTACAGTAATTGTCTTTTCTTTTCTCTTCCCCTGCGGTCTTCAGTGCCTCTTCTCTGAGTTTCAGAGGTGCTCCTTCTGTTTAATCAGATAGCGTTGTTGTCAGTTAATGTGGATGTGACTGGATCCGGGCAGATTGGTCACAGGCCCCTTTGTAATATGGCAGGTGCTGATAAGAGGCCACAGAAGATGCTAATCAAGATGGCTGCCTCGGCCATTAAGAGTGACTGAGGAGGATCCATGCAGGGCTTTGCTAAACGCAATCTCTCAGTCACAGATAGGAGAGGGAGGATAAAGTCATTCTTAGGGACCACGACCAAACATTGTTAAAACACACACAAGAACAAGGAATATATTTGTTTGAATATCCTCATGGTGTGTGCACTTGGTGACCTATGGCATTTGTGCCAAGCTTAATCCAGACTATTGTGTTTTTTTTAACTAGTCTACTTCATTTGAATTGCAAATGAAATGAATTAACAACTAATGTGAGATTTAAAGGTGCTCTAAGCGATGCTGGGTAACGTCACTTCTGTTGACATTCAAACATAACAGAGAGAGCTAGCTCGCTACTTCCTCCCCCTCCCTCTCGTGCAATTGAAATTCTCCTAAATGAGCATCTCGTCTGTGATTTGCTGGAACAGTTTGTTATGTTTTTATGGGCTAGGTTTGCCCAGGTTGTTTTTTTTTGCCGTTTTTGGAGCCTGGGCTGTCCACAGAGATCACATTTTTTAACAGTGTATTCAGGACACAGGCAGCTGGGTGAGGTGATGTTTGTTGTAAGTGACAAAAAATGTTTTAGCCTAAAAAATGCGTGGCATCGCTTAGAGCACCTTTAATAATGCTACTTTCAATCCTCTAGCAAAGCAAAGCAAATACAGAAATGAACAAGAATAAATGGCGTGTGGATACATATGGTTACAAAGTTAGACCACAGATGTTTATTGATGTCTATTTTTTCCCTCATGCAGACACTGTTTGGCTCAACACTGGGAAGCCGAGAGAGACAACAATCGGGCAGAACTGGTGAGTGAAGCTCTGTGTTTGCTTTTCATGCCTTTGATGCTAAATATAGCTCATGTTACTGGCACATCCTTGATATGGTCGCTCCCACATCTTTTAATGATTGATACTTAAATAATTACTTAATTGAATACTATCCATCACAATACTTTGGGAGCAAGAAACACAAGATATATTAGATTAGATTTCTAAAAGTTGGGTAAACAAATCCAGTATCGGCGGAATGCAGCAACAGCTAGCACTGGCTATTATACCCGTGGTGCCCCAAAGCTGAAAATGACACTCTGAAAAGGACAATGGGGAGGGGGGGTCTGGCACACATTAAAAGGTAACCTCGTGTCAACTGCGGCGCCCCCTGTTGCTGTGCTCTGAGCGTGCGCCGTTTTCTGCCGCTCCATTATCTTCAATGGTGACCGTTGTTGCGCTGGTGTTAATCGCTGCGTGTGTCTGGATTGCCCGCGGCGGGAAGCCCGGGCTATAATCTGAAGCGATCCCATTGTCTCCCCTTCATGAGCCGCGGCTCTCCCAGCGTCGTGGTGCTGCTCCTGCAGTGCTAATTTCTTATCAACGCGAATGGGAGTGGTGGTGGTGTTTGGGAGGGGGTGTGTGTCTGTGTGTGTGTGTGTGTGTGTGTGTGTGTGTGTGTGTTTGTGTGATGGAGAGGGGATGGGGTGTCTCCGTTGATGAACTACAAGGTACCCGCGGGGGAGCAGAGACTACATCTCCCAGGCACACACATGGCTGATAGATTGATAAACCTCTGAGGCAAATGCTGAGCGCCATGTTGCCCCCCACCACCACCCCCCTTTACCCAACCCCCTACACCCAAGAGCTTTGACGGAGGAGTGTAATGGATGCTTGAGGGGTGCGGGGTGCACTAGGAGGAGCCGGAGGAAGAGGAAGGAGGGGGGATTTGCTTGGGAAATAATTACGCAGGAGGAAGAGCGGCTTGCTTGTGCATTAATCCACTTCTCCGAGCAGAGAAAGAAGAGAGAGAGAGAGAGAGAGAGAGAGAGGAGAGGAGAGAGAGAGAGATGAGCCATGCTTCATGAGGGTCTGTCATGGATGACATATCGAGCCCATAAATAGGAAACCCGGGCAGATGAGTATCAGTAATGTGCCGCTCTTGTGTACACTCAGCTCCCAAACAAGCCGGCGAAGCGCTCCTCCATCGATCGCAGCCGCCGCTCAAGGCCCAGACAGATGATCATTTTCCAAAAGAAGGGATTAGTGCACTGCACTCCTTCTCCTCCAACACCTCTCTCTCTCTCTTTCTCTCTCCCTGTCTCTTTCTCTCTTTCTCTATTTCTCTCTATCTCCTGGTGCATCCCTCCTCATTGCCGTGCTGTGCATTCGTGGGTAATCATCCCAAAAATGGACAAGGCCATGGTTTTTAATATGCCCTGGGCGAGCTTGGCGCCTCCTCGACTGGACTGGGTCGGGCCAGGCTGGACCACGTAAGCCAACTTTTGCTGTCACGGCGCCGTTGCTGTTAAACAACTGGTGTCACTACCTGCCATGTTGTCATGACCTCAGGGAATCCACATGCTAAAAGCTCCACTCCACACCCTCCACATCTTGCTTTCCCTCACACCAAACAATCTGAGAATAGCATCTGGGAAAAAGTGGATGATTTTCCAGTTGATCTAACTACTTGTATTACATAATGTAAACAGCATGTAATTGAGTTAGTTGGAAGAGAACTGCAAGGCTTTTTTTCTTTCTTTCGTCCTTTCTTTCTTTCTTTCTTTCTTTCTTTCTTTTGTGGCATGGCTGACTTTACACTTACACAAGGTGAATAGAGTCTGGTGACTCTCATTTGGGAAACATTTGCAACACTTGCATCCCGACCAGCACTAACTTTGAAATCATTGGTTCAGCCTTACCAATCACATTGATCAGAGATTACTTCCTACTTAGCCTAAACTTTACAAACTGACAATAAACAGCATCAACAGTCAGGAAACAATGTATGTGGGTCTACCTTTGCTGAACATACATTTCTGTATTTTTCCAACTGCATTTTTGATGTTTGCAGGTGTTGCTGTTTCTGTTCAATCCAGTAAGTTTCGGTTTTGTCTTCCCGTCTCGCTGATTGGCCTGACATTTTTCTTGTCTGAGAGATACGGTTATGAACTATGGTTACCACTGATGTAAGCAATAGTAGTAATAACATGCCCATTTTTAAGGTATGCTTTCGTAAATAACTACTTTTGCTTACATCAATTGTTCACAAGCGTAATCCTGATACTGTCGAATTATATTTTTCAACGCTTTATTCATGAAAATCATTTAATATTACAACAATAAAAATAGCTTGTGTACTGTCTTAATAAAGTGTTGAAAAATTATACGCACAGTGCGTACAGGATTACGCCTGGCGGCGCCACTGATGTGAGCAAAAGTAGTTATTTACGAAAGCATACCTTAAAAATGGGCATGTTATTACATAGTATTCCCTATAAGCAGTGACTGCATTTCTAGTAGGTTTTCCACAAATCTAATGATTGATGTTATAAAGTAAGCAACTTTTAATTGAGTTAATTGGTGAAGAGGAGAAAGGCAAACTTTATTCCTTTATTGCACTCTTTTGTTGCTTGGCTGACTGATTGCTTTAAACTGATGACTGTCTAGCTGACATGTCTCTATGTGAGGACAGATGCCTTTAAACTTCCCAGACACCGTTTTAATTATTCACTGCTCTTCATAACTCTCTTGATGCCTTCCCTATCAATGTCTATCTTGGCTTCTCAGGGTGACTGCTGAGGTAGATCCTACGAAAACAGTGACATGTTTTCTCATTTAGATTCCGGAAAGACAATGTATAAGTATAAGTATAAATATAAGTATAAGTATATAAGTATATAAGTATATATTTTGATCCCGTGAGGGAAATTTGGTCTCTACATTTATCCCAATCCGTGAATTAGTAAAACACACACAGCACACAGTGAGGTGAAGCACACACTAATCCCGGCGCAGTGAGCTGCCTGCATCAACAGCGGCGCTCGGGGAGCAGTGAGGGGTTGGGTGCCTTGCTCAAGGGCACTTCAGCCGTGCCTACTGGTCGGTGTTTGAACCGGCAACCCTCCGGTTACAGGTCCGAAGTGCTAACCAGTAGGCCACGGCTGCCCTAAAATTATTATTATTAAAAAAAGTATTATCTATTTGATCCATTTGGCTATATTGTTATATTAGGTCTGTTTGCACAGTGGTTATGCCTCACACACCAGGTTCCATTCGCAGTGGAGTATTTCAGTAGTACTGTTGTTTATCATTTCGGTTTAACAGTTCAGTTACACTATGTCAGGTATGGATCTTCTATATACAGTAAGGCTTGAGTAATTCTCTGTTGAAGCTTCAGACTCAGTCGTCAAGCAACTGTAAATGAGATAAAGTGGAAGAGTTGTAAGAAAATAACTAATAGTGCTAGGCCAACCTTTGCGAAAATAGTCAATTGTCCGAAATGCTGTGGCTGTAAATGTGGCTAGTAAAGCAGTAAACACAATACTCATTATGGTACTTTACCTACAGCATGCAGTCAGAACAGCATTTTCGCTGTGCTATTAAACACTAAGTTGGTCAAACAAAGTCACACCAGTTTGCCCACAGTTGGTCAAAAGACATCTGTTGTGTTATTAATAATCACCACCATGTCCAAAGACCGTCCCTTCAGGCTGACTTTCTCCCCTCACTCCTTACCTCTCTTTCTATCTCTCTCTCTCGCTATCTCTCTCTCTCTGTCACTCCCTTGCACTTCTCTCAACCCCTAAAGCCGTGCTTCATCTGTATGTATGGCAGCACTCACAGCTCATAAGCAGTTTAGTCATGGGTGCTTGCAGGGGCATTAAGTGAGCATTAAGTCACTTTGCCCTTATTTACCTGGCAGTAATGAGATCCCGCTCCAAAAACTTGGCTTCAGACCTGTCAGGAGAGTGCTAGTTACGGCTGAGTCCAGCCTATTGTGCCCGAGTCAGCAGTTCACCCCAGATTGTTTTCCAAACGCCTCTTGTGCGTGCCAGTAGTAGCCAGAGAGGACACGGGTCATTCACGAAAGTTTTTGTTTGTTTTGACCGTATTTGTTGTTTTATTACATGGATTGTTTACAGTGATAGAGAGAGATATACAGTGGTAGCAGAACAGGGAAAGCAGCAGTGTTGTGTCTCCATTCATCAGTGTCGACACTAATCTCCATCTCCTCAGTCACCCACCCAGTGGAGACCAATGAAGAACACAGTGAATAAGGTTTGTTTCAGTCGGAAGCCAACTCACCACCAAGGTTTAAAACGATTAGCTTTAACAGAACTGCCTTCGTTTAGCTCTTGAATGGCACTGTGGTCATGTGATATGCATTTCACAGGTTGTTTGCTCATGCTTGGATGTTAGCCATTTTATCTGGGCATATAAAAGCACATGAAAGCGTGTAGGGGGCGGCATTTCTCAGAGGCTTATGAAAGCATTCACATATACAAACAAACTTAAATAGGGACACAGGGGCTTATGAATTTCTAAAGCTTTTTGTAAATTTCCTACAGGTCCTTTGTTTATTTTCCTCAAAATTAAATGCCTGTGAATACGGTAGATTCTTTACATCAGTGTAATACTGCAGTCAGAACCAGTGATTGCCACCTGCGAACGTATGGCTGGTAGAGATTACAGGACAGAGGTTGAGGGGAGTGTGTGTGTCGGGCATTTGAGAGAGCAGATAGACTTTTTACGTACCCGATTCTAAATAGAAAATTAACACTCTCAATCGGCCCTGTATTCAGAGACAAAGGGGTGCTCGGCAGGAGTGCCAACACAAAAGGTGTCATTTTGAATCAAACATTTAAAGGCCCATTGTGCATTATCGCAACAAGATGAGCAGCAAATTGTCAAATCAATAGGGTGAAAGAATGGGGCTGTGTGCATTGGCTATTTGAATGAGGCAGGTGAAAAGGCTTTCTCTCTCCCTCTTTCAATTGCTCTGGCTTTCTTTCAATCTCTCTCTCTCTCATTCTCTTTTTCTCTCTACAGCCTAGATTGAAACTGCTTGGAAGCAGTGACAAGCTCTTGCATCCTCAGTGTGATTTTTTATTAAGATAAACCCTGGAGCGGCTAAGCTGGCCATTTAAAAGGGTATCGCCACATTTGACCTTTCTGGTGGTGGAAGTGATTTCGCTCCGGTGATGAATGGTGTGCATTAAATGAGTTTGTCTGACGCCCCGCCTGACATCCTGTTTAAGCCTCAAGAAGATCGCGCACAGACACACACTTGTTGTGTGTGTGTTTTTTTAAAGTCATTCGCTGTCTGCCTAACAACAATCTCTTTTAAACACCAACACACAACACCTGAATCCCCTTGGGAAACCTAATGGAATTTGCTTGTTGATTTGTCTTTGCATATCAGCCCCAACTCCACAACCTCCTCCCTCCAACCCCAACCGTCGCAGCCCCCCATGTGTTCACAGGGCAGTGGTGACAGGTGTTAAACACAAATGCAGATCATTTATTAATTGTTTTCATTTACAGGCCACCGGAAACTTTAAAGTGCATTTCAGACTCCTGACAAAAGCCTCCCGGTATCTCCTAGTAAACAGACAGCTTAGGCTTCAGGCCCATCACACTCTGCTGCAAATGAAGCCCCCACGCGTTACCCAAAGAATGCAATCAGCACGAGTTGTGTCACTCGTAGTGCAATTTGTTCAGGACTCTATTGGATTGTAAATAACTGGATTTAATCATTATAATGCAGGCTTTTCAAGCTGTCAATCACAGAAAACCACCCACGCGAGTACAAAAACATTTCCTATTGCTGAACTAGTAGAATATTAGAATAAATGGCAGTATAGTCATGGGTTTGATTTCTGTGGAGTACAACCACTAATTTAAAGGTAGGCCTATGTTTTTCATGCAGTTTTAAGTCACTTTCTATAGAAGCATTTGTTACCCATGTGATGTGTTCTGGACAGAGGGTTTATATATGAGCTGTAAATTACACAGAATGCAAAATCTTGATAGATGAACATTACAGGCAATGTTCACAGGCCATATTTATTTATTGAACCTGGTAGTATATTTAGTTATATATACACCGTTGTTTTTTATGCTCAGGAACTAGGAAACTACCTTGGTGACTACATTGGTATGAAATGATACTTCCATGAAGCTCAGTCTGCACAGAATGTGCCCCACTATTCTTAAGTGTCTCATCAGCTGAGTGGGAACACATACAGTAATTGTGTGTAATGCGTCAGTGATGTACATGCCTGTATGACGTATCAACGCACTGATGATGCGTGCGTGTCTCGTCCATTGTCTCAGTAATGTAGTAGTAATGTTAAAGCCAGGTGCATAGTATCAGCATGGAGAGGACATGCTTGTCAGCTATCTGCTCATACCATGTTGTTAAAGCAACACAGTGTAAAACTGAAATAAAAAATATTTAACCATTCTTGTCCATTTTTGATGTACTGGCACCTCTTTAGCGTAATTTTTCACGCGACCCTTAAAAGTCTATCAGACTGTTCTGCATGTTGGAGGATGGTTCTAAGGGAGACCAGTGTGTCCAAAAGTGAAGAAAAGGGGGATGTTTCAAGCACAGTACACCAATAGCCAAGTTTACATAGACACTTTTAATCCGATTAGAAACGGAATAATGGCTCAATTGGAATAAAAATTCTAAACACCTCAATCAGAATAAAAATGTCTGATCCAATCAGAATAAAAGAGGTGGTGTATTTCATTCATATTCAAATTGAACAGCCATGTATGGAGTCAATCAGAATCCATGATGTATCTTTTCATGGACAAGTAGGCACAACGGCTATTCCGGTCAAAGATTTTAAAGACTTGAGAGCACCTGATTGGAATAGAACGTACCCCATGTAAAGAGACGGCACACATTTTTCAATCAGAATAGTTTATTCGGAATGACAAAAAAAGTCCTTGGGGTACTTGGGGACATAAGCGCAGCCGTGGCCTACTGGTTAGCGCTTCGGCCTTGTAACTGGAGGGTTGCCAGTTCGAACTCCGAAAGGCTGAAGTGCCCTTGAACAAGGCACCTAACTCCTCACTGCTCCCCAAGCACCGCTGTAAGCAGGCAGCTGCGTCGGGATTAGTGTGTGCTTCACTTCACTGTGTGTTCACTGTGTGCTGAGTGTGTTTCACTAATTCACGGATTGGGATAAATGCAGAGACGAAATTTCCCTCACGGGATCAAAAGAGTATATATACTTAGACTTATATTTACATGTATACTGGGACCTTACTTTAAGACATGTACCAGGCAGGCGGTTGTTGTGTTATAGTTCACTGACAGGTTAGTGATATTTGATCCAGCTGCTTGATTCTCTGGCTTTGCAAACTCACTAAATCATACAGTCATTTACAGTATACCAATCCCACAAGTTTTTGGTGTCTCACTAACTCACTAAAGAATACAGTCATTTATACCAATCCCACAAGTTTTTGGTGTCCAGCTGCAGGCTGTTTGTAAAAAGTATGACTACAAAGGTCAGAGTTATATTTGCAGACAAGTGGCCATTGCTGCAAGGTCTTATAATTGAATAACAAAAGAAGTGTTGACAGGCTGTCAACAGGTCTCATTGGCGTCTACCTGGGGCTGATGAGAAGGAGCATTCATTAAATCGTTGCAGTCATCCTCCCTTCTAAAAATACCTGGCGAAATGGTAAGTGTTGCAGTGTTGTTTGAAGCTATATACTGTAGTGACTCCTTTTTTAGCACACATGCAGCGAAGTGGCAACACAGCTTTCATATTTAATGCTCTTCTCATGGATTAAATATTGCCGCGGTCTAAAAATGTGTGTTTTAGTAAAGTAATGTTTGCACAAACTGCAACAGAATGAAAGCCATGACATTGATATTATTTTTCAGACTATATACACCAATTAGACTACACACCAACCGATACCTTTAAAACTAGATGTACCGCATAGCGGTACAAAATATGACCGCCGCTCAGTCCTGTACATCCGTTCCGCGAAAATAAATCACACTTTCAATTTGTCTCCATATTTTACTCCATCCCCCACTCTTGAAACTTTTGTGTATGCTTGTTTGGCATGCCTGAGTGTGTAAAGCGGCTGCACAGAAAGTACCCTACTGGTGCTGAAAAGGTGAATAGATTGTAGAATAGCCAAAGAAGATGTAGAATTGTTATAAAACCTTTAAAATCTCTAAACAATCACAAGTAGGGCAGTTCATCACAGTTCATCCATTGCAACTGGATTGATGAAAGGTCACTTACACCTGTAGGCTACATTGTATTTGGGAAAAGCAAAAGGTATCAGCATAATGTTATTTATTTATTTATTTTTTATGTATTTATAAACAAAAACATCTCTGTCAGTTCCATGCCGTTTTCAACAGCTATCAAAAACAAAGGTCATTTTGGATGGATGGATTTTTTTGTGAATGTTTCTTCTTCTACATAAGATTTTAGTCATCTTTAGTTCATGTAATACGTTATTGTCAATGCACAAATTAAGTAACAGTAGTCTGAAACGTTATTGTTAATGCACAAATTAAGTAACAGTAGCCTAGTCTGAAACGAAATGCTGTTTTACATCTAACCAGTGGTGCAAATAACTGACATGTCCAAATGGGCCTTGATGAAATGCGCCGCTAGACTGTTCATACACATTTTAACGGGCCAAAGTTGAAAAGCTTTTGTCTGTTATTGTTAGTGCAAATATAGGCTGATTCATGTTCCCTTGCATTGTTTAACTGAGGTCCATGGCTAGTCTGGCTTTCATCAGACCAAGCTCAATCTTTTAAGAAATCAAAAAAAATAGCGGGCAGATCAGGCTGGGTTCACCCAGCCTAGTCCATAGGCACCGATATTGTTTAATTTTCCGATTGAGATTTACACGCTCTGGCTATTCTAAATGCAAAAAAATGCATCAGGGAGTTATGACAAAACGGTAACTAACAAACTAGATCCTAATAGAAAAAGTTGTTAGCTTCCCTAAGCTACAGGTAGGATTATAAGGTAGGCCTATTGACAACATAAATTGTCAATAGGCTATGCTGGCGACACAAATAAAATCTCCTTTGAAACCAATGGCTTACGCTTTACAGTATCAAGCGGACTTAAACTGTCATATCGCGGGCTTAAAAGTTGTAATAACATTCACGCAGCTCCATGAGTCAAGGAAAAAGCAAATGAAGTAGCCACTTCTAAATGGGACCCACTACACAGTAGCTTAAGGTGTTTTGCTAAAGCAGCCATAATGAAATGAAGGTGTCATTGTTTGGATACTTCACACACACGCTTTTTTTTAATTTCACAGACTACAACTACCAAGCTGTAATCAAAGCACATCGATTCCCCTCACACCCTGCACGCACTTAAAACAAAATAAACAGGCGTCTCAGTCTCACGCATGTATAGGCAAAACTGTATCAGACCGGTGTAACGTTGGTAAATCTTCCATTGCACAGAATGATTTTGTAGCACGCGGCAATAAATGACAGTCGAAGATACAAACAGTGCTGCTATCAATTTGCTTGGTATAACCGCATTTATAGTTTTCTACAAATGCAATCAATCAAATGCCTCCATCACTCAACCAACGCTTAACGGTAACATTACCTAGGTCCTTATTGATATTACAAGATTAACGTACCTGCAGTAAAACCAAGCATGTCCGAGAAACATCCTTAGATTTATTTCGGCTTCAAGAAGAAATGGGAATTACACTTCATGTGAACATCGCCCTATCCTTATTAGATGTTCGCAAGGTAAATTACAGTCCTTGTATGAAGCGCCCATTGTTTTTTCCAACCCACTTTTAACTTCCAACAAAAAATTACGCCTCTCACTGCAACGATGCGCGCCATCTAGTGGACAAACGACTACTTCTCGCCAATACTGAAAATGCAGCCATGATGATGATGATGAATATTTATTTTTGGCTTTCTTTTTTAATCCTACTGATTTTCATTTTTTTTACCCGGGGCAAATCACAAATGAGTGATTATGAGCCAGGTTGATGTGGGCCCTTGAGACCAACATACCATAAAAGATTCACAGAGAACTGTGTTCTGCCCTACCCTCCTTTTGGGGGGGGGTCCAGTCCAGCTGGGGCTGCAGATGAAAACGAAAATGACGGTTCCATGCTATCCATGTGGGGGTACATGCTCACCAAGTTTTGTGTACCCGGTCTTTCAGTGTCCCGGAATCCTTGTTGGTGTATGCGCCACTAAATGTACACATAAATTATTTTATTGTAAGGCCCCCCATGAACGAAAGTACACAAAACTTGGCATGCATTCAGAGGGTGTCATAATGATCCTACTCTTTTTTAATTTCGTGCAGTTTTGACCTTGTCAGCCAGAGATATTGAGATGAAAACACCTAATTTTTGCTTTTTTAATTTTTTAACTAGGTGGCGCTTATACATGAAATAAGTGGTAATGGGATGGGTTGACATGCCCCTTAAGACCAACATACAAAAAAAAGGTGGACCTCCTAGGCCCCACGGTTCTCGAGATATTCACAGAAAACTGTCTCCGGCCACCTACAGGCCAGTTGGTGTATAGTAACATAAATTAATTTATTATTGTGTGGCCCCCCATGAACGGAATTCCACAAAACTTGGCGTGCATACATAGGGTGTCATAATGATCCTACACTTCCAATTTTGTGCAGTTTTGACTATGTTAGGTCACAGATACCTTCAATTACACCACCTCATTTTTTACTTTTTGTGTTTAACTAGGTGGCGCTATACATGAAATGAGTGGTTATGGAATGGGTTGACATGGCCCCTTGAGATCAACATACAAAAAAAAATGGTCCTCCTAAACCCTACGGTTTTCGAGATATTCACAGAAAACTGTGTCTGCCCTACCCTCCTTTTCGGGGTCCAATTCAGCTGAGGGGCTACAGATCAAAACGAAAAACGATGGTTCCATGCTATCCATGTGGGTTTACATGTCCACCAAATTTCGTGTACCCGGTCTTTCAGTGTCCCGGGAATCATTGACGGAAATTTGGGCATGCGAAAAAAAAAAAAAAAAAAAAAAAAAAAAAAAAAATCTGACTAAACCTATATGACCGCCGCTTCGCTGTGCGGCGGTCATAATAAGATCCAAAAGAAGGCCTATAAGAATGACCATATTTTTATTACTGTAATATATTACTAAGCGCAGTCCTAAAGTAGTGCTTATAGGGTCATTCCACGTCAGTTAAACCAGGGCCCACGCACTTTGATTTTTTAGACTTGTAAAGTCTGCTGTTCAGACCCTGAAGGAATTTATTTTCTGTTCATTGTTTTTTGTGAGAGTGTTTCTACTTATCTCAGTAAGGAAAATAAATCAAGAGCCTATGTTGAGTACAAATATGTCTTCGGAAGGCTTAAACAGAGCCCAGCCAAAAACTCCAATAAAATTTGTATCAACTTTGAGGGACAGCTATGACCATCCAGACCAAACGTGACGATTTTGCTACATACTATTCCTATTTATGTACCAGCATGCAAAATTTGTGTCTCCTGGGTAACATAGGTACACCTGGTAATTTTTTCAGAATTTTTTGAGACCTAAGTGCGTGGGCCCTGGTTGAATTGACGTGGAATGACCCTATATTGTTCGGGAAGACCCAACGATAACTGCACTGATAGCAGAATTAACAGGAAGGAAGCATGAGTGTGTTGTTTGCATGTGCTGTCTCACTCCCCCTCCCCCAGAGATGGACCCCCAACTGAGGCACCCACTCAACTGGGAGTCCTTATTTAGAAGGAGAAAGATAGAAGGCATTAATTATGGTGATGTGCTACTGCACAATGATTAATCTCGGCTAATATTCATCTTCCTAAAGCGAGTCATTAAGAGTGGAAAAACACAGAATCCATACAGTATCACCGAGGGGGAGATAAGATGAAACAGCTGAGTCAGAATGTGTCATTGCGATTTTTCACTATCACTAAATGCTTTTTGGGGTAGGCTTGTTCAGTGATTGGCACCACTATAGCCACTGTTATTGTTACAAAGAATATTGTTTTATCCAGACATAACTCTTTATGATGGCTGATAAAATGACGTCCAATTCTACGCTGTTGCAGTAGGTTTATCAACCCAAAATGATGCATCCATTTTCAATTCGTTGTGATGTGGTAACCCAGAAGATTGGAGTCGGCGAGTCGCCCATAATGAATGCACACTTAAGGGTCTCATACCACATGTTCTGCATGGGCACGCCATTGTCATGCTACGACAACACACCCAGATTCAGAGACATCATCTCTTCTTGACAGACATGACACACACACACATATGGTAGGCATGTATGCTAACACTGGTGTTGCTAAACGAAGACATCCAACATCAAATGTACACAGACAAAAAAAACAAACAGTAAAACACTCTGGCATAATCGTATTATTCCGAACTATAGCAACACAACTGTGCCATTCTCAGTGTATTAAGGGACCAACAGCACGATGCAATCCCTAGCACACTACACTATCTTCTACTCTCTCTTGCTGGAGATCAGTGACTGGGCCTGAGAGGGGTTAAAACACTGTCAGTCGATTCGCTGAGCACGATCCCTCAGCAATAAAGATTAATCAACCGTCAGCAATGTCATAATAGGTCCTCGAGTGGCGTCCTGTTGGGGAAGTGGGATAACATCTAATCTGAGTCTCTATATGAATATCATGGACAGTTGGCAGCAGAACGGCAGCTCAACATTATATATATATAGATAAATACAGTATAAAAATATATTCAATGGACACAAGGAAGCTAGATTAGTGTTGCGTTGCAAACATACTTTCATATAGATTAGTATGCTGTGTTGCAAACATACTTTCAGTTATGCATCATGCAAGACTGCAAATACTGGAAAGTCGATCTTTCATCATGTAATGGTTGAGTATCTAGGCTACTGACAACCTTGCTGTTTCCCCTGTGTGTGGGTGTGTATACTGTATGTGCTTCTGCACTCTTTGTATTTCAATGGCGGACTAAGCCCTGGTGATCACACTGCATGCAGCCACAGAGACGTCACTGTGTATTTAGAGGAAGCTGAGCGTTCGGCCTCCATTATAGTGCATTAGTACTTTTCCCAGGATCCCACAGCACACCGAGGCATTTGTGTTTTTTGAATGCCGTAATGGACTGTTGATGCCATGCTACTTTCATTTTGAATGCACTTTTAGAAGCGAAAGCCTTGCTCTATCTAATTTTGATGCAAGTGATCTGTGCATACAGCCTGGGAGAGCATGCTGTACAACCCCACCCACCACCACCACCCACCACCACCCGTCCCCTCCTGCTGCACACTCTGCCATGAAAGCATAGGAATAGTAATCCATATGTGTACTGTAAGTCTGGCATTATTGGAGGCCAGGCCAGATTGGCTTTGCTCTGACACTGTGGTGGAAAGTCTGGTGGAAAAGAAAGTAAGTGAAGCTTGAAAATTCATATGTGATTAGATTAGCCTTGTTAGATTATATTTGTTAGAGCTTATTTCCATAAGGCACATTTGTCTTTCTGTCTTTTTCTTTCTTTCTTTCTTTCTTTCTTTCTCTCTCTATCTTCCCCTAGCTCTTTTTTCCCCACCCTCACATGAGCAGTGGCAACGTCCCTGAATCGTTGTCAGGCGATGCTGTGAGAGAAGGCCATTAATTATTCAGACGCTCTCTCATTGGCTCACCTGTGCACGCCGACCGCGGGCCCCGGCTGGCTGGACACATTTGTTCTGTTTTTTGTCTTGTCCTCTGTGAGCGGACGCCTTCAAAATGGCAGCGAAGGCGCATGCTGTTTTTACAGAGCAGCTCGCGCTCCTGCGTCTGTACCAGCCTCCCAACCCTCTAGACTCTTGTGATGTTTAATTTATAAATCACATTCGCCACTCACTGACGCCACCCCCCACTACTTGCATACACACACATATGCACACTTTCACACACAAACACACACACACACACACACACACACGTGCAAAATGCAGAGGAATATAAAGACAGAGAAGGTGACACCAGAGGGAAAAGAATAGCCTTAGATTATCATGGCAGTGTGTAAATATATATAAGCAGAGTGCAGGCTCCTTGCACGTGCCAAGGCCAAATCATTTAGATTTAGCAGGCAAGACAGAGAGAGAGAGGGAGGGAGAGAGGGATGCGACTGCTATGATTATACATATTTATGAGAGCCCTCCAGAACCAAGCAACTCTGTGTGAAGAGAGTGCCTGTGTGTATGTATGTGTGTGTGTGTGTGTGTGTGTGTGTGTGTGTGTGTGTGTGTGTGTGTGTGTGTGTGTGTGTGTGTGTCTGCAAAGCTTGGAAATAATGTCTGGGAGAGGAAAACAAAAGCTCTTCCCTCCAATGCCTCTCTTCCTGATGGCAGAGCCCTCGCTTCCCCTCCGGCTGTCTCCTACGGCTCAGTACCGGTGGGGCCACGTTTCACAATTGGTGCGGACACAGTAGCGAAAAACCTTGACCATGATGATGATGGTGATAATGATGGTGATGATGATGATGATGATGATGATCATCACCATCATGAGGAGGAGGAGCAGGAGGAGAATAACATCAGTCATACCATCATATGTCTGATCTGTTGATTGATTGTTGATTGACTGATTGTTGTGTTCTTCTTTAATTATTTCTGTTGAAGAAAATAAGTCTAACTTTTCACTGAATTATTAACAACTGTCTAAAGTCTGAAGGGCAAGCCTGAAGCTTGTTTTGCTGGTACTCCGTGACTTCTGCCCCTGTGGACAACAATAACCACAACCACACACAAAGAAAACAGTCCCTAGTTGCCATGTTGTTGACACTTCCACATTATGTTTCACCACAATGCCAGAGACCACTAAAGGAAACATCTTCCTCATCTTCTTCCTCCTTCTCCTTCTTTAACATTTCATACCATGGCCCCATTCCACGATCACTCGCGTCGCCAGTCCCCTTCCTCACACCCCACCTCGTGCATTATGAACGGAGCCTCCGCTGAGCAATAGTGTGTTTACAGGCCTTTAAGTGGCCCCTGAAATGCGCCATTCTTCCACTGTGGAGACGGAATTCACAGGTCTGCCCTTAATGTTATCTTTGAGATTGATCAATAATGCAGAGGGCCCAAAGTGTGTGGAAGCAGGCATGTTGGAAAAATGGCAACACACACATTCACCCCCCCCCCCCCCTTTTACTCCAGATATATATTTAAAAGATAAAATGAATAATACAGGTCCCCTTTTGATCGCTTTAAGAGTTTAAGTGCACTCATGGATAATTGGATGTGTTTAGTGTCATTTTTTGGCTCAAAGTTCAAAAGGTTCTTTGAGGAACTAGGAATCCTCCTCCATGAATCAGAGTGCAACTGCTAGAGCAAGGTGCGAACAGCCCCTAAAGGATGTGAGTTCAGTAGTACCCTCCCTCTGCTCTAAGCTGGAATAAAGAGTATTGCTATAACTGAATAACAGCAAATGTAATTAAGTGAAAGATATTACCCAGAAATTCACAATGTACAGAAAGGGAATCAAAATGCAGCAGAAAATAAAGCATAGAAAGAACAATTCGCCCTGTAGTTCTGTCTCTGGTTCTGCAGCTAGTCTGTTATGAAATCGTTTCATGTGGAGAAGAGTTCAGGAATCTGTGACTCAGTGACCAGACAACTACTCATGTGTGTGTCTCTCTTGTCTTTCCTGTTCTTGGGAAGGTGGAGTGCCTCAAGGGGAAGAGATCATACAGTATATGTACGAAAAAAAATCACACAATCTCACAAATCTAAACTCTTAGAAAAGGCTGGATGCGGGTTCAAAAACATATACAGTAGTATAAAGGTGTGGACTTATCCACATGCCACAAACAGTATCCTCCTATATGACCGTTTATTTTTTATTTTGACAGTGTGCAACGTGTTGAGCCGGTAGGTTATTCCAGGTTATTTCAGACTTCTCATAACCCTTATAGGCCAGCACAATTGTCTGTTGTCAGTCCGGCCAGTGGTCAGTCCATCCCTTCTCTATCTCTGTTTCTCTGCCCATTCTGCCTGCCTCTCTCACTCTCTCCCCACTCTTGCAATCCTTGACTCTGCCATTTGATGTCTGAGAAATAATTACTGGTTCATGTTGACAAGCTAGTTACAGTATAATCTCACTGAGCTCTTGTTGTGGCGTGCTCTTGCATGGTTTACATCAAATTAGACAACTTAAGAGTACTGTAGGTGATATTTTCCTCGGTTCCTGACACCAGGCTTATGCAATCAGATACCAAACACAGTGTACTGAGTAGGCCTACAGCCTAATTTAGATAGCACCTATATGCTATTTGGTACTGCTTTAATATAGTGGGGCAATGCCAGGAGTGGAGAACTCACTAGAACTTGAACTCACTCAAGTCTATTTCTGATGAATGGATTTTAAGTGTGTGTGTGTGTGTGTGTGTGTGTGTGTGTGTGTGTGTGTGTGTGTGTGTGTGTGTGTGTGTGTGTGTGAGTGTGTGTGTGTAAGCAAATGTCACAGGAACAGGTGTCAACTGATGCCTATGCATCAACACTTGACAGCCACAGTCACAGGTACTGTAGTTTGCTTTGGCAAAGACACCCTCACAACAGACCATCTCACTTGATAGATATTGTTTATAATGTTTATATAAGTATATATAAGTCTTTAGAAGTTAAAAGTTCAGAGGAGGTACTACAAACTATTCATTTAGTCGAAGCAGTGATTCCTAGCATCCGTCTGAATATGATTTTTACAGTTATATATTTATTTCTCTGACATGGTGGAAAATGTGTGATGTTTCAAGAGTTCCAGTAATTGGGCTACTAATGAAGTACCCTGGAAATCCACAGTTGTCGCGAGAGCACAATTTGAATTGCTCAGCAAGTCACTCTGGCAATCAATGATGCTCAAAACCCATGCCATTGGAGCCGAGCTGCAACAATCACATTGGTGTATCTGATATAGGCCAGAGGCAAGCTAAACAGATGATGACATCGCAGCAACGTCAAAGTCCGGAATCAATCAGTAAATATTGGTCGTAGTGTAATCCAATTGCGTTGAAGCCCGGAATCAGTCAGTAAACATTGGTTGTAGTTATCCAATTGCGTACAGTGATATTTTCAAATGCATGTTCGGTGCCGCCCCTTGAGTTGGGCCATTCTCATTACTCATAACCAGATCCTAAATCTTTCTAGATTTGGGTCTGGATTTCCAGGCTACTAATGAAGCACTCTCGCAGAAAATCTCTCTCCGTAGTTGTTTTTTTTTTTTTTTCTTTTGAGATTTTTTTTTTTTTAAACCTAGGGAAGCTTCAATGAAAATAACTGTAATGAAGCAAAGTGCATAACGGCTAATGGTGTCGGTGGAATTGGATGGAGATGAAGGTAGAAAAGAAATGCTACCTACTGGTCTTCAACGTGAGTAAGTGTGTCTCTGCCTTTATGGGATCCCTTCCCAGTTTATCGGGGGGTTCATGAATGGGGATTGGTTGACAGTTTGGCAAATCTCATTGCGTACGCCACTTTAATATTTTTCTTGTCTTGGGTCCCGGGCACATAATTTGATTACGGAACATCCCGTTTCCTCTCCTCTCCTCTCCTCTCCTCTCCCTCTCGCACCCCTCTGGCAACCGCACATCTCAAACAGACTGGCACCGTTCAAATGACAAACAGGCAGCCCACACCCCCACTCCTCCAGTGAGTGTTCCCAACAGCAGAAGCCAAACAAATTGCACAGCGCTGCAGTTCCTGCTACCACCCTACCACTGTTTTCTGTATTGGCAGTCGGAAGGTATTCTTTGACATTTCCCTCGCCTTTGTAGTGCTTTATTTTGTTTGTTTGTTTATTTATTTACCCCCCCCACACACACACACACACACACACCAAAACTACCACCATCATACACACTGACTTATAGTGGTATGCTGCAATTCTTCCCCTTCTGCAATGCCTCTATTTGTGTGTGTGTGTGTGTGTGTGTATGCATTTGTGTGTGTGTGTGTATGCATTTGTGTGTGTGTGTGTGTACGCACACCTCTCCATCAACTAAGTGACTTTTGACAGGTGTGACAAAGTGTAGACAGTGACTGCCATCATTTACTGCACACACCAGAGAGAGGAGGGTATAAGAAATATTGAGCACAATCGGTAACGGGTGGGAGTAGTAGGAAGGGGCGTTACTCTTGTTGATAGTGGCTCCTATCCTTGTTGTTTACAGACAGACTGTCACATTGGCTTGGCAAACGACAGACACGCTGGAGTACACACTGTTGGAGTGAGAGGGAAGATTCAGCGAGCGGCGAATGAGGGGTGGCGTGGAAAGATTAGTTAGGGATGCTTAAAATAGCGCACCCTTGCTTAGATGTGCTAGAGAGCGGGAGCCGTGGTGCGCACACAAAACGTGGTGCCTTCCTGGTGGTATTCTTCTAGATGATGGCTCTCTGTGTACAGTATGTGTGTGTGTGTGTGTGTGTGTGTGGGTGTGTGGGAGTGTGTTTGTTTGCAGGTATGCATGTACAAGAGTGTCTGACTGCCTTACATAATGCTTAAAACATGGATACAACATTGTATAACTAAGTGCCATTATGCATAGTACAGTCAGGGTTCTAAATTAACTTTTTTGATCACCAGCCAATGTGGCTGGTACTGTAACTTTATAAAGTTACCAGCCAATCAGAATTTCCACTAGCCACATTTTTCTTTCTATCTATCTATCTATCTATCTATCTATCTATCTATCTATCTATCTATCTATCTATCTATCTATCTACAGTATGTATGTATCTATCTATCTATCTATCTATCTATCTATCTATCAATCTATCTATCATTTGAATCACATGTCTTCAGAACTCTTCCCTCAGTTCCCTCAGTTCCTTAGTCCTTAGACTTTTTGTTCATTTTGTATTTTTCTTTGGCGTAGGCCTACATGCAGCAATCCTGACAGAACATGACGACATTTTCGTGATCAAACACCTTCTGAGGCTGAAGCAGTAGGCCTAGGCTAGCCTACTACATTTAAACACAATTGTTGCCGCGACTCGAGACATTGCAGCCTATGAATTTAATTAAAAGTAAATCATGCATAATTAAAACATAACTCAATTTAGGCTACTTGGCTACGCAATAAGGTTTCCATTACAGTACAGCGCACGTTCAATGAATGAATGAACACAGCTGGCTTGTCTCGCAATAAACGGGTGGAAAGCCCGACACGCTTTCAACTACATAAAACGTAATAGTAAACCATCAAATACGGGTGTTAATTTAGAACCCTGGGTACAGTGTCAACAAAAAGTTGCTGGTATTAATTTAATAATGTGTCTTGTGATTAGTAACAATAGTCTTGGACAGTGCTGTTTGTTTTCTCCTCTGAGTAAATAAGTACCCAAGCCTGCACATATAGGCAGTGCCCATTCCCAGGGTTGTACCAAACAAAAGGCCGGCACTTTAATAGACACATTTGTTTTCCTGGTGTAGTTAATAAAGCAGTAGCAATACATCTGAGCTGGTGGCTAATTAGGAAGGGGCAGACACTTTTACACAGCTTACCAACACATCAGTTTTACCGACACCAGGAGCTTTTAAGAAGAAGAACGGTGGTAAGAAGATCTCAGTGGAGTAACACTAGGTTAAAAGGTAGATTAAATACATATTTTTGTTTGTTCAGTGATGCAAGAATTCAGACAAACAGCAGATCAGTAGATTTAAAGGACAGAGAGAGCCTTGTGTTGTGATACAGAATGAGCTTGGATCTACAGTATACTGTTTCTATTACTCCTTACATTAGTAGGCTCTGACAAATGAGGCCACCATGGCACTCACAGACTTTCTCAGAATCTCCAGTCACTGTCTTGGTCATTAAAAGTAGCGGAAAAGCAGTGGTAGATGTCTGAATGCATTATAAGCAATGTGTGGGATTTATACTAAGTGCTTTGTTACGGATCGTCATCCCATTTGATAATGAATGCGGCCACTCATTAAAAGTCATCAGACGTCATGCTGTGTTGTGAAGGCAACATTATTACCACCCATCACTTGCTCAATTTCTGAAAATATGAGCACTGCTATACAGTGAAACAAATACATTGATTTTGAAACATCTCCTAAGGCACTTTTACATTGGAACCATTTACCCCAACACTAAACCAAGATGCCTTTCACAATGTCACAAACACATAGGCCACAAGTGATGGAGTAATCAAACATAGGTCAAGTCAATCAACGGAAAAATTAATCACTCTACTACATATAAGCTGGTAATATGCTCTCACACCGATCAGTGTCTTCAGATTTTGAATGGCAACAACATCGGTAACACATTACATGTATATAGTGCTGTTCTAAGTACTCACAACACTTTACAGTGAAGAAACTCATTAAAGACTCTATAGCATAGGTGAGGTTTGCTTAGCTGACATGATAGATAGATAGATAGATAGATAGATAGATAGATAGATAGATACTGTAGATAGATAGATGCATAGATGCATCTGGGCTACTGTACTTCATATGTTTCAGACATCTTGTTGAGATAGGAGGAGGGTTGTCATTTTGAACAACGCTACAAGTCACTATTGCTGGATCAAACCAAGAGGTGCCAGTCATTGCCAGTTGTACATAGCACGTTTCCATCTTGTTAATTATGAGGAAATGAAAGGAGGGAATATTTAATGAATATCAGTGAAGAGTGGTTCCACTCGCACTATGAACTCGCCCAGGTCTACACTAGTAAATTAAACTAGGGAAATGCCCTACTGAGTTCTTTGGGCTTGATTAGTGGTTCCCAAATGTTTCATAGCAGGTGTCCCATTGAGAATAAAAAAGTCCAATGTAATGCTGATTTTAATTATTCCTAATACTGCTGCCATCTTAACCTGCAACACCACCACCCACTACACACACTTTTCTTTGATTTGTGTCTCTTGGCCATATTCTCTCACTGTGTCTCCATTCAGTTGTCAGTAAGATTAATAAATTATTTCTTAATTGTTTACTTATTATGTAAATATTGATATAAATAAAAAAAACAACCTTCCTGCAAACTTGCAAGGACAAACATCGAGTGACTGCTTCAGTGTCTGTCTCATTGATGTGTTAATTATTTGGGAGGGCTTTGAATTGAATTGGAATATTAAATGAATATCAGTGAAGAGTGGTTCCACTCGCACTATGAACTCGCCCAGGTCTACACTAGTAAATTAAACTAGGGAAATGCCCTACTGAGTTCTTTGGGCTTGATTAGTGGTTCCCAAATGTTTCATAGCAGGTGTCCCATTGAGAATAAAAAAGTCCAATGTAATGCTGATTTTAATTATTCCCAATACTGCTGCCATCTTAACCTGCAACACCACCACACACTACACACACTTTTCTTTGATTTGTGTCTCTTGGCCATATTCTCTCACTGTGTCTCCATACAGTTGTCAGTAAGATTAGTAAATTATTTCTTAATTGTTTACTATTTATTATGTAAATATTTATATAAAAAAAAAAAAAAAACCTTCCTGCAAACTTGCAAGGACAAACATCGAGTGACTGCTTCAGTGTCTGTCTCATTGATGTGTTAATTATTTGGGAGGGCTTTGAATTGCTGATTTAAGTCAGAATAACTGCTGTCTGTTTACATTTTTCATATACTCCACACGTACAGAGTTCATTCCAGATATGGTTCTATGTTGCATTGCAGATTTGTAATGTGTATACAGCAATGGCAGTTACAGAAAGTTACAGTTACAGAAAGGTCATGCTTAGAGACCATCTCTGGACAGCTGCAGGCTTTGGTCAATAAACTAATCACAGTAAAGGCAAATACTGCTGACCCTGAATCCTTGACGATGCAGTCCAAATCCTATGAAGGCATAAGATGCATGATATTTCTAACAGTCTTATTCTTTGATTCCTTCAGTGCTACTTAACAGCATGAGGGCAAAGGTAATGCCTACATCTTCTCTGTAGGTGTGCCCTTGATGCGTAGTTATCCTTGGCTCACAGTATGCAGTGAGTGCTTAGTTAAACAAGAGCTGTGTGGAATTGAAGTATACCCACATGAATTACACAGCAGTGGTGCATTATTCAAGCGCTGTGACATAGTCATCGTGAATGCTATCCTAGATGAGATATGTGTTACAGTAAAGATGCATGTCAAACAACGAGATACAATCCACACATATTCATCTTCTCAACAATGACTGATTGGCATAGTTGACTTGCTGCAGCTTGCCTTTTCATTTCGTGTTAGTGATTGAAGTAGCAGTGGTCCTAAATAAAAACACCAAATCTTAAGCATTGTGTTTACTATATATATTTTTATAAGAAGTAGACGGAGATTAGAATGAGCATTCAGAAACAGAATCCCCAAACATTTCTTCCTTCGAGACAGAGTTTGGATCACACATTTTTTCCCCCATACTTCAACCACAGAGTGGCACAACATGGTGGTACACTGTTTATGCTTTCCTTTTGTCTTGATTTGAGATGCTTTCAATCGGGCCTTTGAAGGAAACAAATGTAAAGGTAAGCCACTAAGGAGGCTGAGAACTGAGTTTGTTATGCAGTCAAATGAATATTTTTATGTGCACACTACTGCAACACACTTTCTGTTCAATTTCTTTGGAGGGCTTAGGTAGGAATCCTTGGGAGTATTTTTGAGATGAAATATTTTTGTCTCTGTGTGATTCTATCTGATGTGCATTGTATTGGTTCCAGTGGTGCATAAAAGGGAGGAATGCACAATAAATCTAATTTCATGCTGGGATGCCCTGCCACTCTCCCCTTTTCTCTCTCTCTTTTACTCACCCTCTCTTTCTTTCACTCTTTCTCTCTCTCTGTGTATGGGGTAGTTGATAATTTTGCTGAGTTGGTAAAATATGACAAGAATGTGAAGGAAATCAGGCATAGATATGGAATGCATTATGTAGAAAAAAGCAGAAAACATATTTAAAACATAATTATCAGTATTATTCTGAATTGTTTTAGCATTCTTTTATCAAATCAATTTGGTTTATACATGATTTAGTTTTGATACTTTAATTTAGTTGCTATGGATGGCAATAGAATATAACAGAAAAAAAACATAGGCTAAATGTTAATTATCAATCAGGTATGATGTTCATCAAGAGTAAGGTATGATTGTAGAGGTTCCAATGTAACGGCTCTATTTCATGAAAAACTTGTAATGATACATAACAATGACGGTCTTGTGATAATGCTCAATCATTACTTAACTTGTGGCCCGTGACAAGTTGAAATGGCAGCGGGACACATTACCATCTCTCCCCTCTGTGAACTCTTTCGTCTGCCAAGCATCGAACATGCCAAAGACTATATATTACAATAGCCACATTAACACAGCCACTTACAGCTTCAGATGTGCCCGTGGGAAGATTACAAACATAATCTGGGGAAAATTACAAAGACGTCTTTCGGGAATTAGGCAAATGTGCATGCTAATCCTCTTTTGCAATTTGTCCCAACAAGAAAAAATGAAGCTTGATTTTAATTTGAAAAGATGAGCATGTGTTGTTGTCCAAATGGGATGCTTCCGAATCTGGATCCCGCCCAGAGGATAACTTTCGCGACTAAAGGAAATGATGTTGTGCATCTGTTTCTGTTAATCAGGTGCCATAGGAGATTAATCAACAGATTAATAAAGGATAAGGTCAATCAATCAATCAATCCATCAATCAATTCACTAATCAATCAATTGATCAGTGAATCTACTACTTCTAATGGGTTTATATGGTATACACACATGCAATACTATATAACCCAAGGGATGTCTTATTAGTGGCTACTGTACTTCAGGCCATAGACTGTGTTTTATTGCTGTATTTCGTTGCTCAGGCATTCACCGTGCAGCTGGCCTCTAATCTATTAATGGCTTTGACATGCATTCCAGTGCAAGCCAAGTCTCTGGAGGAAATTAGTCTGCGATTGCTTGCTACAGACTCTTGTTCAAGTGACATTCTATTAAAGTCGTCAGAAATTGATAGCATTCATTTTGCATGGCCTTTATTTGCAAATTGCACCACGCTCTTATGTGGAGGTCACCACATTACTGACGAAAATGGGATCCCATCAACCTGTAGACGTCATTCGAGGCAAAATTTGTAATGGAGTTCTACGTGCTTGGCCATTTTGTTTCATACAGTGCGCACACAAGGAGGACGGAGGGTTTGATAGAGCTATCCAGAGTAATAGGAGCTATACTCAGGAGAGCATAATAGTATTTTTGTGGAATGAATAAACTGGGGTGTCCAAGCTTGCGTCTGTCTGGAAGTGTCATTGTTCGCTGACCGAATGCCCTATTCGCTTGGGCTGCTGAGTCATAATGACTTTGAGAGTGTCCTTTTCACGAGCTTATTACAGCCACAGACAGTTTATGGCTCATCTCTATTTTATTCTCTCTCGTGCTTTCTCTCCCTCCATGACACAAAGGGGGGGGTGCGGGGGTGGGGGGGTTGGTAGTGCACGGTCACAGGAGACACCTGCTAAAATATGACATCTCTACCAGGACCTTTACCCTGTGCAGTGCTGAGGAAATAATTAGATCTGGTGATTAATACACATTATGGCTCACTTGGGTATTGATTTCCCATTCTGTCCTCGAGCCTTATTAGACTTGGGGCTAAGTCTATCCGATGGCAAGCTTAAGGACTTGTCTGGCTAATACAGATGGGATACTTCTCCAGCCTCCTTGTCCTTCCTTCGGTGCTTTGTGCTCATTAATCAGTTGTCTATTTGCCGTAGGTTTTATCTGCCAACGAATGTCTTCTGTGCCGAATGAGGTGCACAAACAAGGCTGTTTTTTTCCCTCTTGCTGTGTGTTATCCCAGTCAAAGGATCCTTGCAATCCCGAGCTCCACAAACAACAAAGGCAGAAACCATCAGTGTGTAAAGGAAAGGTGCATGCATCTGTCTGTGTGATCCATGTGTAAAGTGAAACAGCCTTATACTGTGTGTGTGTGTCTCTGTCATCTTTATAGACTAGACATGTATATTTGACAAAGTCCAGTCTGTGTAAGTAGTGGAATGCCTGTGAGTAGCTACAGCATAAATCCTGAAAACAGAAGTTCATCAGACAGAATTCAAATGTATCTGCTATCCTAAACGTCCCACGAGATGGCAGACGCAGGGATTTAATTAGCTTGGAGTTATTTTCATCCATCCAGTGCAGATGGTGTAAAGAATACATGACTGTGAAGCACAGATGCACTGAGTGGAATGGAACGCAACGCTACCAGCCCGTCTCTGGGAGAGCATCAAGGAAAAAAAAAGAAGGTAAAAATGCTGCCGTTCTTTTCTATGGCCATGGTAGATGGACGCAGCAGTAACTGTGACCCAGATTGTGTGGGCGGATAAAAAGGAAGGAACCAGGACTAGTCCTGTCTCTGTGTGTAAAGCTTCTCCGCAACCCATCACCACCCCCACCCTGCCAACCCTGCCCTGTGCGCCTCTCTGGTCTAGAGCAAAAAGAATCCCCCGTAATGACTGGAGTCTACACTGCCGGGGTCAGGGGAGTGGCATGGATTCTGGCGGGGTGCTGTTTGTCTGTTTGAAGTGTCGGCCCAGGCGAGGGATTGTGAGGGGATCTGACAAGGGGGACGGCTGACAGCTGAAGACCCGATAAGCAAAGGACTGGAGGGAGTCGGGAGTCGGATGATTCGCTCGTCCCAAGCCCACGTTGACTCCTTCCGTGTTGTGCATTAGGCATTGTAAGGCAGAGCTTGGTCACAAGAGGATGACATTGTCAGGATATTATTTTAAATCACAAAGTTGCTTACTGTACATCAAGACAACGTTCAGGGATTAGCATGATAACATTCTCTCGATGCACAGGAATGTATTTAAATTCCTTACTGGCTGAGGGTGCCGTGACATAATCTGAGCCTCTGACGTCAAAAGGGCTCATCTGGTTTGCAGCAACATCACCGTATGCTTTGTACTTGCGGAGATGGATAACAGCATTTATTATCGCATCGTAGTTTCTCTCTGTACAGATTCATAAGGAATGAGAATGAGCCACTGACGGACAGCTCCTGCTCTGTGAGGTTAATTGAATATAAGCAGATAGGAGGAATTGTCTTTTTTCCTGTCAAGCTTTGACTGTTACTGGTAAACAACCTTCTTCCTTTGACCATAGTCACAAAAGATGCCATTCAGTGACAGCTGTATCAAATTTGTGATAAAGTAATTTACTGGGAAACATAACATTTTGGATATTTTGTTGAAAATGGCTTATATGCATACTGATATATTTACACGGCACCACTTGAGGATGCGCTTACAAAAACAAAACAGACACAGGGATATGTAATTTGAAACTGGAGGTGCAACAGATAGAAGCATTCGCTTATTATTCGTATTACTGGGCATTATACTGTCTCTGACAGGTGGTTTCATGGATGGCTGGCACAAGGTGAAAATGCACCAACGTGACAGGGCTAACCAAGTGATTTGAATGGACTGTCAATTGAAGTTTTCGGTAACGATTTTCATAATAGATGAATGTGTGCATGCATCCAATGTATTACATCAGCAAGAAAGCAAATAAAAAACAGCAAATCAAATCAAAGGGTCTTGTTGTGTCCTGATTGGTTGTTGGAACTGTCAGTATCACTAATTGCGCTGAGAAAAGAGGTTCAGAGGAGATATTAAAGTAACAGGAGGAAGGAATTTCCCTTTTTGTCTAACAGACTTTTACATCTAGTGCAACAACAGGCATTCCAGGAATGCATGGGCAATGTCAGACTGCATTCTCCTTATTGTAAGTCAGTGCAGCATAATGTTAAGATAAAACTAGATGTACCGCAGAGGGGTACAAAATATGACCACCGCCCAGTCCAGCACATTTTTTCCAGAAAAATAAATCACGCTGAAAGGCCTATATGATTCTAACTGTCTAACTAAATTGCATTATCCACACTCAATTCTCACTGGTATCTGCTAGACAACAAGTACCAAAACATGATTAGTTCATAGATTTCACATGTAAAATGCATTTTATACAACCCCACCCCCATCTTCCCTGTTCATAATTCTGAGAAATTCTTGTGTGCTTGTGTGCGTGTACATGTTTATGTTTATGTGTGTGGGTGTGGGTGTGGGTGTGTGTGTTTGTGTGTGTGTGTGTGTGTGTGTGTGTGTGTGTGTGTGTGTGTGTGTGTGTGTGTGTGTGTGTGTGTGTGTGCTTGTGTGTGTGCCTGCGTATGTGCCTGTGTTTGTGCATGTGCATGCATGCGTACATATGTCTACTGTGTGAGTATGTGTCATACGTATGATTACTGTGAATGTATGTGTGTGCGTGTGTATCTGTTTATGCACATGTGTGCACATGGAAAGGGTTAAGATGACCCCTGGAGGCAAACATACGGAAAAAATTGGTCATCCTAGGCCCTACGGTTCTCAAGATATTCACAGAAAACTGTGTCTGCCCTACCCTCCTTTAAGAGGGTCCAGTCCAACAGGGGGGCTACAGATCAAAACGCAAAAAATGATGGTTCCATGCTATCCATGTGGGGTTACATGCCCACCAAGTTCCGTGTACCCCGGTCTTTCAGTGTCCCGGGAATCCTTGTTGGTGTATGGTCACTAAATGTACACATAAATTATTTTATTGTAAGGCCCCCCATGAACGAAAGTTCACAAAACTCGGCATGCATTCGGAGGGTGTCATAATGATCCTACTCTTTCAATTTCGTGCAGTTTTGACCATGTCAGCCAGAGATATTGTGATGAAAACACCTAATTTTTTGCTTTTTAATTTTTAACTAGGTGGTGCTATACATGAAATAAGTGGTAATGGGATGGGTTGACATGCCCCCTTAAGACCAACATACAAAAAAAAGTTGGACCTCCTAGGCCCTACGGTTCTCGAGATATTCACAGAAAACTGTCTCCGGCCACCTACAGGCCAGTTGGTGTATAGTAACATACTGTAAATTAATTTATTGTGTGGCCCACCATGAGCGGAATTCCACGAAACTTGGCATGCATTCAGAGGGTGTCAAAATGATCCTACACTTCCAATTTCGTGCAGTTTTGACTATGTTATGTTATGTTATGATTACAACACCTCATTTTTACTTTTTTGTGTTTAACTAGGTGGCGCTATACATGAAATGAGTGATTATAGAATGGGTTGACATGGTCCCTTGAGATCAAAATACAAAAAAAATGGTCCTCCTAAACTACGGTTCTCGAGATATTCACAGAAAACTGTGTCTGCCCTACCCTCCTTTCCGGGGGTCCAGTCCAGCGGGGGGGCTACAGATCAAAATGAAAAACGATGGTTCCATGCTATCCATGTGGGGTTACATGCCCACCAAGTTTTGTGTATCCCGGTCTTACAGTGTCCCGGGAATCCTTGATGGAAATTTGGACATGCAAAAAAGAAAAAAAAAATCTGCTTCGCTGCGATGTGCGCTTAGGAGAGTTTCAATTGCACGGGAGGGAGGGGGGAGGGAGTAGCGAGCTAGCTCTCTGTTTTGTTTGAACGTCAACAGAAGTGACATTACCCAACATCGCTTAGAGCACCTTTAAGTTAGCAGCTCATGTGCTGTATCCATAACGTTTACATTGTTTTGGTCACGACGCTGTAGATTCTGTTCATTACGCTGAACAGAAGTTATTCAATAGTGCAATTTATTTTCCTCCCTCTCAGTGTTTCAATGGAAATGGCCTCTTCAGTCTCTCTCTCTCTGTGTGTGTGTGTGTGTGTTTGTGTGTGTGTGTGTGTGTGTGTGTGTGTGTGTGTGTGTGTGTGTGTATGCTTAAAAGTCATTGGGCAAATTGGAGCCTTTTAGCTTTCAAGGCCCTTAACCCAAACAAAGCTGTCACAACCACTGTGTTTGATTTGGGTTACTTCTAGTCATATTTATCATCAGCACTATGGCTATGGGTCAAAATCTGTAAAAGAGTTTTACAATGTACAATACCTTGTCCATTTCCTGTTTCCTGCCCATGTTGTTTTAGCTCTCTGAAAAAAACAGTGGTTATTATACGGAAAAGGCCCAGAACTCTCTTGTTATTTCTGTAGTGCCATTAACTAGTAAGGTAAAAAAAAATGACAAACACTCTTGACACCTTTTAAGAAGAGAGAGGCAAAGTGGAAATAAAGCTATCCGAGAGGAGAGAGAGAGAGAGGGAGAGAGAGAGAGAGAAAGAAAGAGAGAGAGAGAGAAAAGCAATCCTTCCCTATAAATACTGCAGGCAGTGTACAGTGTCAGGATCGTTGTGGAGTGACACTCCCTTGAATCCCTCCCTGAATTACAAATTGATGTTCAACTCAGGAGACACACACATACACACACACAAGCTTTTGTGTGTGTGTGTGTGTGTGTGTGTGTGTGTGTCTATGTCAAGGGGGTTGAGGGCAGTGATGGTAGAACTTGAGCGAGGAGGCACATTGTGTTCATGCATGAGAGGCTGGCCCAGGCGAGCAGGCGGACGACGGAGCGTACGAGTATGGAGCGCTAATCTCCATGGTATTCCGTGCCTCTTCCCTGCCCCTGGAGTCTACACACATCCTGTATCACTTTCAGAATATTCTGATAGAGCGGCGGCTTGGGTCACATGACCTTGAATCGTGCAGACATTCTTCTGCCTTGAGCACACATAATTCATACCCATTCAGACTTTTCTACAACATTCTTAAGAACCAATGCATTTGCTAGCTGAAGATGAGTAAATACAATAGATTTACACATTAATAATGCTATTTATTTTGAAAAGTAAAAAAGAAACCTTTTTTCCATCCCATGCAAGACTCCAAGGTTCATATTCTAATATGTTTTTTATGGTAATATGGTTTTTATGATTCCACTTCACAGTTTCTCCAGAGTTTGTTACACTGAAACCATTAAACATTTACAGAGTATACAGACATATCATTCTTGTGGGTTGTTTAGGTCCAATATGTTTCAGTGTTGTAAGCTTATATAACCGATATTGTATTGTGTTCACAAACTCACACACAAACCACCCAGTGGACACCTGTGTTAGATAACTAAGAAACATTCCCACGAACTCCAAACGCGAGTGGGCACCGGACCAAACAGCGCTTAAAGATTATTTGTTCCTCTGAAAATTTTGTTTTCATCCCGTTTTCATCCACCAGTGGTGTAGTCGAGTCATTAGACCTCAAGTTTGACTCGAGTGAGACGTATGTGTTGTATGAGTAGCACATGACTTTGGCTTAGGTAAAACCCCACCTGTGTGTTTTGGTGTGTCTCTAGGTGTGTGTCCCCTCCATATCAGCGGGTGGCAGTGTGAGTGGGGATGTACATGTGAGATGAGCGACAACAGCCTGAGTTTGCACTCTGGTGAGTGACCTTTTAACTTTCTCTACTTCCTCTGTCTCTCTCCTCTCCTCACTCCTCACATCTCTCCAACTGCTATTTCATACTCTCTGTGTTTCTCTGTCTCGCTATCTCCATTTTCTGTACTCCTCTCCCCAGCTTTCTCTCATTTTGCTGTAATTGGCTCTCTGTTTTTATTTTTATTCAACACACACTTTCTATTCAAATTCCAGCCAAATCCAAAATAAGCTTTACTGACACGACTATAATGTTCTACAGTTTTGCCAACTTATTATGACCGCCGCTAGCGAAGCTAGCGAAGCGGTCATATAGGGATTGTCAAAGTTTTTTTTTTTTTTTTTTTTTTTTCCGTCATCTACTTCCTGAATTTTCGGTCAACGATACCCGGGACACCGAACCACCGGGGCACATGAAATTTGGTGGGTATGTAGCCCCACTAGACTTTTACGGAAAAATTTAGTTTTAGATCCCGGGGGCACTCCCCCACCCCCGTGCTGGGCCCCCGAACCGCAAAAAAAGCAGTTTTTCCTAAATAACTACCTGAACCGTGGCACTGAGGATGAAGAATCTTTTATGGTATGTTGGTCTCAAGGGCCCACATCAACCTGGCCCATAATCACTCATTTGTAATTTGCACCCCCCCGGTAAAAAATGAAAATGCAATATTATTCTGCTTTAATCGCCCCTATCTTCAGTTAAGATGTTCAGAACTGCACCAAATTGTATGTGTATGATTGACCTGGCATTCTCTGGGGGTATGCCAAGTTTCGTAGAATTTCATCCATGGGGGGTCTAAAAAAAATTAGGTTATGTGTACATTTAGTGACTGTACACTCATTGGCCTGTAGATGGCGGTGCACACATATACACATGCACACACACACAGGCACCCACATACTATCGGTATTAGAACGGCCGATACATAATTACAAATTCAGTAGGATTAAAAGAAAGCCAAAATATATATTCATCATCATCATCATGGCTGCATTTCCAGTATTGCCGATAAGTAGTCGTTTGTCCACTAGATGGCGCATCGTTGCAGTGAGACGTAATTTTGTTGGAAGTTAAAAGTGGGTTGGAAAAACAATGGACGCTTCCTACAAGGACTGTACCGCAGAGAACGGTCTAATAAGGATAGGACGATGTTCACATGAAATGTAATTCCCATTTCTTCTTGAAGCCGAAATAAATCTGAGGATGTTTATCGGACATGCTTGGTTTTTACTGCAGGTATGTTAATCTTATAATATCAATAAGGACCTAGGTAATGTTACCGTTAGCGTTAGTTGAGTGATGGAGGCCAATTGGATTGATTGCATTTGTAGAAAACTATAAATGCGGTTATACCAAGCAAATTGATAGCAGCACTGTAATTGTATCTTTCGACTGTCATTTGTTGCACGTGCTACAAAAATATTTCTGTGCAATGGACGATTTACCAACGTTACACCGGTCTGATACAGTTTTGCCTATACATGCGTGAGACTGAGAAGCCTGTTTATTTTGTTTTAAGTGTGTGTAGGGTGTGAGAGGGAAATCGATGTGCTTTGATTCCAGCTTGGTAGTTGTAGTCTGTGAAATTAAAAAGCACGTGTGTGTGAAGTATCCAAACAATGACACCTTCATTTCATTTTAGCTGCTTTAGCAACACACCTTAAGCTACTGTGTAGTGGGTCCCATTTAGAAGTGGCAACTTCATTCAAGGCTTTCCTTGACTTCGTGGAGCTCGTGAATTTTATTACAACTTTTGCCACGATATGGCAGTTTAAGTCCGCTTGATACTGTAAGGCGTAAGCCATTGGTTTCAAAGGAGATTTTATTTGTATCGCCAGCATAGCCTATTGACAATTTATGTTGTAAATAGGCCTACCTTATAAACCTACCTGTAACTTAGGAAGCTAACAGCTTTCTATTGGGATCTAGTTTGTTAGTTACAGTTTTGTCATAACTCCCTGATGCATTTTTGCATAGCCAGAGCGTGGATATCTCAATCGGAAAATTAAACAATATCGGGTGCCTATGGACTAGGCTGGGTGAACCCATCTGATCTGCCCGCTATTTATTTTTTGATTTCTTAAAGATTGAGCTTGGTCTGGTGAAAGCCAGACTAGCCATGGACCTCAGTTACACAATGCAAAGGAACATTAATCAGCCTATATTTGCAATTAACAATAACGGACAACAGCTCTTCAACTTTGGCCCGTTAAAATGTGTATGAACAGTCTAGCGACGCATTTCATCAAGGCCCATTTGGACATGTCAGTTATTTGCACCACTGGTTAGATGTAAAACAGCATTTCGTTTCAGACTACTGTTACTTAATTTGTGCATTAACAATAACGTTTCAGACTACTGTTACTTAATTTGTGCATTGACAATAAAGTATTACATGAACTAAAGATGACTAAAATCTTATGTAGAAGAAGAAACATTCACAAAAAATGTATCCATCCAAAAATGACCTTTGTTTTTGATAGCTGTTGAAAACGGCATGGAACTGACAGATGTTTTTGTTTATAAATAAATAAATAAATAAATAAATAAATAACATTATCCTGAAACCTTTTGCTTTTCCCAAATACAATGTAGGCTACAGGTGTAAGTGACCTTTCATCAATCCAGTTGCAATGGATGAACTGTGATGAACTGCCCTACTTGTAATTGTTTAGAGATTTTAAAGGTTTTATAACAATGCTACATCTTCTTTGGCTATTCTACAATCTATTCACCTTTTCAGCACCAGTAGGCTACTTTCTGTGCAGCCGCACACACACACTCAGGCATGCCAAACAAGCACAAAAGTTTTAAGAGTGGGGGGTGGAGTAAAATATGGAGACAAATTGAAGTGTGATTTATTTTCGCGGAACAGATGTACAGGACTGAGCGGCGGTCATATTTTGTACCGCTATGCGGTACATCTAGTTTTGACTGGGGATTGACTGTATCCTCAAGACCCTTCAGAAGGAGGAGGAAAAATAATCAAGGAAGCAGCATATTAACTACAGAAAACACACATACACATGTACACATATACATCATGCA
The DNA here is from genome assembly GCF_017589495.1 of Alosa alosa. Lineage (NCBI taxonomy): Eukaryota > Metazoa > Chordata > Actinopteri > Clupeiformes > Clupeidae > Alosa > Alosa alosa. Next base: position 11,202,794 of record NC_063203.1, on the reverse strand, counting down.
AATGTATGGTCATGTCACATGTTGTGGAGTGAAGATGTGGCATGCCTCATTTTTTCCAATGAGGTATGAAATGCAGTCCTCACTGCATAGACAAGTGCTATTTCAAGAAAAAATCCTTGTATATGGCTCTAAAGGGATTTCTTAGTAAAAGTTGAAAACAGGACTTTTTATTATAATTAACATATGCTGAATTAAACTAGCCCTGTTCCTAAGCAGAATTTTGAGTTGATGACCATCTAATTAGCATAAACAAAATGGCTGCCAAAATTACAGTTTGTGCACTTTCTTTAGGCGGGCATCATTATATCATGTAAATAAATTAATATTGTTCACATGTGTGCATGTCAGAAATCTCCATTGGGCAATAAATCAAAAGTTAAGGCCATGAAAAAAAAAAAAATGAAAAAAAAAAAAAAAAAAACCTAATATTATGCAAATTAGACTAATTATCACTAGCCTCGTAAACCTCTTGTATACAGTATAATACAATATAATATTTCTGGTGAACACTGACCTGTTATTTTGTGTATTTGAGTATGTCCATGTAAGAACATCAACATCTTGCTGGTGGCAACAAAAGGCCTATATCTTAAACCATCCTCCTATTACAGAGTGCTTATGTCCATGTAAACAAGTTTAAGGACTGAAATTTCACCAAACTAAATTTTATTTTGGTTTATTTATGCAGAAGATATTCCCAGAAAGATTTAAAGGTTGTAAATATTAAGAATGGAGACAAATTAAAAAAACAAACATTAGCTTTGAACAGATAAAGGAAATAATAACAGTAAACTTGGCCTAAAAAATACCTTGTTAAGTTGGACATAATATTAGCTGAATAATAACTAAAACATAAACTGCATGGCATATAAAAGTGAATATTATTTAAACAATGGTACAACAAGATTCTCCAATATGATCACAACAACAAAGAGCTCTGCTAGGCCCTGGGCAGCATGCAGACACCCACCCTCTCACCACTCTCTTCACCCCAAGCCTAACACTGACTCCAACATAGGCCCAGGCTGTCTTCTGACCCCAAGGCTGTGCTGTAGAGCTCTGCTAGGCCCTGGGCAACATGCATACACCCACCCTCTCCACTGTCCACACCATAAGCATGACCATGACTCCAACATAGGCCCAGGCTGTCTTCTACCCTCAGGCCGGTCCTGTAGAGCTCTGCTAGGCCCTGGGCAGCATGCAGACACCCACCCTAACCACTGTCCCCACCCTATCCCTCACATTTACTCCAGCATAGGTGCTGCCCTGCAGAGCTGCCCAGGTTTCCTGCAAATACCCACCCACACCTCAGACCTAACCCTAGGGCTTGGAGGGAGCCACAGCCCCCTGCCTAACCCTAGGGCTGCCCTGGAGAGCTGGCCCAGTCATAGGCACCAGCCTGCTGCCAGTGGTGTCTAATTCTGATTAACTAATTCAAACTCAGAAGGATTTTGTCAAAGCAAAAGAATACTGAAGAAATGTAGCTTTAATGCATTCCAGAGCATGGGTTCGCAAAGCAAGCTGGCTCTACCATCTTGGTCTTAGGCTTTATAGCCTGTCTTCACATGGTGTCATTTGTTTTTCTCACTCAGAATAGACAGAATATCCTCTATCTCCTTCTCCATAGTTGGTAATACATAGTTGCTTAGTTCTTCCATCTATCTGCTTCTTTTTGACCTCTAACCTTTCTGACCATACATTCCTTATGGCTTGCTCATCTCTCTTGGTGCCAAGCCTTATTTGTGTGGCTAATATTAGTCCTGTGCCATCCCCAGGACCTGTGACCAGCCTGCCCCAGTCACAGGCAAGATGGACTGAAAGGATCTAGTCATATTCTGAGGTTGCCAATATTCGATCAGTCATGTTCATTGTTGAGACCATGGAAAGTCTAACCTTTGAGTTCACTTCTTGGCAGAACATGCAGGCATTCCAGTTCATGGTCACAACAGAACTCATTGTTGTGACCATGAACTGGAATGCCAGCATGTTTAATTCTGATGAAAAATATGATGTGTGGAAATAACTACAGAGAGTAATAGAAATAGAAAGTAGAATAAAAAACCTCTCGGATAACTTCGAACTCAATTCACACACTTTGATCCAAAGACAATAGTATGCATGTGACTCCAAACAAATGACTCTCACATTTTAGATATTCTGTTTGTACATTTGAAATATAAGGATAAAAACAGATATTTTTATGACTACAATTCGGAATAATGCAATTATCATTGTCACATACAATTATCTTAATTCCCAAAAATAAATAAACATATTATACTCGTTAATTTAAAACTTGACAATGGTGTTAGAGCCATGTACAGACCTGTGTGCAGTTGTAGGTGAAGAGGGAGTAAAGGAGAGGACTCCGCTTACGCTGATGTTCAGGGTGAGGGTTGAGTCGGTGAGGTTATCTAACTTAACAGGCTACGGTCTGTTGGTTAGGAAGTCCAGAATCCAGTTACAGAGGGAGCTATTGATGCCTAGTTCACTGAGTTTGGTGATCATTTTGGAGGGGATAATGATGTTGAATGCTGAACTGAAGTCAATGAACAGCATTCTCATAGGTGTTGCTATTGTCAAGGTGGGACAGGGCAGAGTGAAGTGCTGTAGAGATGACATCCTCTGTGCTACTGTTCTGACGGAAGGTGAATTGGAAGGGTTTCAGTGAGAGTGGTAAGCAGGTCTTAAGGTGGGCCAGGATTGGCCTCTTGAAGCACTAGTTATTATATAGTTATTTATCTAGTAATTCACAGGACATTCAATAATTTTACTAACACAATGGTTATGAAGAATTATGTATATGTAACTGATTCATGCCGAAACTACATACATTACTAACATAATTCGCTTCCAATACCCCAGTGTAGAGGACTAATTTAGCTCGTAGATAACACACAACCTTACCATAACCTCCAATGTAAAAGCGTTACTAACTAGCTAACTGTGAAACTTCAGTATAACCAAAGATCCTTGATTGCTCCGCTTTAACCCACTCTGGTATAACATAGCCAATTATCTCATCTTAGTTGTAGGGAATACGTTTGTATTTCAAGTGATAGAATTAAGGTATGACTTATGTTTGAAGATGTTATAACATGTAAAGTGAAGTTTGCCAAACCCACAGGCAGCTTGATTGTGACTTTGTTTGTGACACTCCTGTTAGTTAAATGGAAAGAACTAAAAATAGAAGTGTAATGGTCGCCTAACGTTGATGTAGCCCATATAATAGGTTTCTAAATGGTTTGTTTTCTCCGAAATAGGGACGGGGACATAGCAAATTCAAAGATCATGTTTGTGTAACATAATCTCTCAGCCACGCCCTCTGTTTGCTTGTTGTTTGGTGGCTCTCCAAAGAGAGCTTATCTGTGCCAGTCTACTTCAAAATTGAGGTTTTAAAAAGCACCATGAATTGCTGAAGAATGTGGACATTGGTGAACTCACAGAGGAAACTATCAAATCTTCAGAAACATTTGTTTGTAGAATTTACAATGTGCACAGAACAGACTTAGTCAATTTGGTCATATAGGGGAATGATGGAACTTCTAATGAGACAAAATTCAGACCACATGGATTGGTGTGTACAATTTAGGATTATAAATTAACAATTTGAAACAATTTCAACAATTTCATCACTACACATCTTTCTTGACCCTCAAAACATAAGTCTCATTCGTCAAATATGCTCAGTCATAAAGTTTCAGCAATTTGTTTCTTCAAAGTTTTTTTCAGGTAATTAACATAGGCATAATGATGATTTTTTTCACAGCCTGTATCCTTGATTTATTGGCCAAGGGAGATTTATAAGATGCACACATGTGAACACAATGAATTTATTTACATGTTATAATGAATAAAGAAAGAAAGAAAGAGCTCAAACTCGTCATTTCAACAACCATTTTGTTTATGCTAATTAGATGGTCAAAACCTCAAAATTCAGCTTGGGAACAGGGGATGGATTCAGCACACCTTAATTATGATCAAAAAATCCTGTTCCCAACTTTTACTAAGGAATGCCTAGCAGGCTTGCAGAACCTCAGGGAGGACCTTGGCATTGTTTTTTTTAAATAGTTTCTACTCATGGCCTCATATTTTGTACACTGTGTCAAGAAGTGCAGCTCTGTCTCTCCCTTGCTCTCAGTGGAGTCACAGTCAGGCCCAATCTCTCTCCTTCTCTCTAACATGTTCTTTCCACTCTCTCTCTCTCCTCTCTAGCCTCTGTATTCTCTCTCTCTTTCTCTCTACCCATCCCTGGTTCACTTCAACTGCCTCTCCAGAGTCTTCCAGTCCTTCTCTTTAACCCACAGTCCCTAGTGTCTCTCTCTCTCTCTCTCTCTGTAAACCTTCATTCCTATTCTCTCTATCCCTCGCTGTTCCTTCAGCTCTCCTCTTCCATCTCTCTCTCTTTCTTGCTGTCTCTTTAACTCCCTCCCTCACTACTTTCTCCGTTTCTCTCTCCTCCCCTTCCTGTCTCTACCTCTTTATCTCCTTGTCATTTTCTCCCTATTCTATCTTTCTCTCTGCCTGTCTCTCCAAATCTTTCACTCCCTTTCCCTCTATGTTCCCTCTCTCTTTCTCTCTCTCTCTCTGTCTCTCTCACTCTTTCTTTGAAATCCACCCCTCACTCCCTCCTTTTATCTAACTTATTCTGTCATCGCCTCTCTTTCTCTCTCTCCCTCTCCCTCTCTTTCTCTCTCCTCTGGCCCTCCGTTTCTGCACATCTCTGTACATTTCTCTAAGCGAGTGCAGATCAGATGTGAGCGATAGCGTCTGCTGCTTTGTCGTCCAGAGGGACAGGCTCGGCCGTCCCGGTGGGATGGAGCGCGGCTGCATCTGCTGCTGCCATAACGACACGGTGTCAGAGCCGCGGCCAGAGGAGAGAGAGGAACGGCTAATCTTGCTCTTGTGTTTTGAGTCTGCGGATCAGCACCAGGCCAGAACCAGATCTGGCCCAAAGCAGTTACAGCTGCTCAAGTACCAGCGGTTGGCTGCTAGTTGACAAGAGCCTTGATTTTTTACAAATTACAATCGTGAGAAATATTTGCTCGGCAATCTAATTTGTCTGGAAAAGACCTAGTCAAACTGAGCAATATTAGTGGAGAAAATCCGGAATGTGCTAATCACAGGCTCTTCAGACCTTTCTGCGAAAGTGGTAATGGCAGTTCCTCTGCATTACTGTGGCGGTTTGGTTTCTGTTGCCTGGCTGTGGTGGCAAACCCTGCCTGGCACCTCCCACTCCCTCTTCAGGATGCTGCCCATCTCTTTACAAGGACGACGGAGCAATGCTAATTAGTCAGCCGGTGGGTGACAGTTTGCTAGCGGCTCTGCCCTTTTCTCTCCTCCTCTCTCCCGTCTCTCTCTCCCTCCCTCCCTCCCCCTCTCTCTCTCCTCCTCACTCCTTCTCTCCTCTCCCTGTATCTAGCCTGGTCTCTTCTCCTCCCTCTGTAGCCTACTCTATGGCTCCCTGTAGAATTTCACATCTATCGTGTCCCTCACGATTTCACAACATGGCACATGGGCTCGTGAAGAGAGTCCTTCGTATCTCAGGAAACAGGGAGCTCTTTGTCTTTGGTTGTGCCCCTTTCTGACACACCACGATATTTCAGGCAGCATTGAAATCAATTAAAAAAAAGGAAGAAAACGCTGCCAAGCATCTGAGGATGCAGTGTGTTTGTCTTTCCTGTGTGCTGGCATGTTTTTTATGCTTTGCACGTTTTTTTTTTTTATGCATTTCTACTGAAATAGCCACCAGACAAGTCAAAGCATACTGTCTGTGATGCCTGTTCAGCTGTTCGGTGAGCGCCCCCAGAAAAGGGATATTTCCAAGGCTGTGCATCTGTCATGCTGTGGTCCTTTCATTCTCACCAGCTCTGTATCCTCCCGACTCTTTGGTAAGAGCGTGAGGTATCCAGTGTTGCTAGGCAGAGCCCTTTAGTATGCAAGAGAGTGTGAATGCAGAAAGAGCTTGGATTGATGTGATGCTTAAAAGCTTTCTTGTTTCATCGCCAAGCCTTTCTGAAACAGCTACTCTGTTTAACCAGATCACTGTAACATGCTGGCTTATTTTATCAAAATATTTATTTTTTTCCTCCAATTCCTATGAAAAGTTATTTTTTTCTTTTACAGTTTTTCTCAGTCGCTTTGGTGCTTTTCTCACATCACTATTAACATTTGCACAGCAGTTAGTGCAATTCTCAAAACAATTAGGGCAAACTGCAAAACCTAGTGGATGACCTGCAAAAGCACGTCACTTGCTCAAAATGGATAGTACATTCCTCAAAAGCAGGTATTCATGTCAATGAAACTGTCAGTGTCATCAAAATGAGAAGTCTTGACACCATCGTTTATGAACAAGATAGTCAAATGGCTTTATCATGTTTTCATTATGACAGTTCTCTCAGTGTTTTCCAATGCAAAAAAAGGTCAGAACTCGGTGACACTACCTGAACATGCTCAAGACAGCACTATACAGTACTTGTAAAGCCATTTGAAAACTACAGTAAAGTTACACATTGCTGTAGTTAGGTGAGTAAGTGAGTACAAGACACTGAATACATACATTTTTACTGTATGCTCTTTGCAATTCTACAGCATTGTGACAGAATTTGATAACTAGTTCAACAATTTTGTATGTAATGACTCAAGCAATGAAATGAACACTATTATTTTTTTTGGGAATGACTATTCAGCATTCATAAGTATAGTTCATTTTGACTGACATGACATAAGCAAATGATAATGTTAAAAAACAGCAGAGAATTGTATGAAAGCAACTGATACATGTCCAAAAGTATTTGCAATTTGTTCATAGGAAGGAGAAATTGCTACTATGATGTGCACAAATGACTAAATGTTGTGGAGGTTGAACTAATAGTTATGAGAATTTTCATTCTGATCTGAAAAAAGCACCAAAGTGACTGAGAAAAACTGTAATTATAGTAATCAGTGACTGTGGTTCTGTCTCTAACCTAAAATTGACTGTGTTTTAGGTCTGTAGATAGACAGGTGACAGATTAATCCTGAAATGTCAAGAATACTAAACAGGGTAGAGAATACTAAACAATGATGGATGCCAATGATGGAGGTCTCATAGATTGCAGCAGAGTAAACCCAACTTAGTCACTGGTGCTGTGCTTGTTTTGATCTCTGAGTGAAGTTTATATTTGCAAACCTGCATGACTGAATTACCACAGGCTTTGATGAAATCATTTTTTTTAATTCCGCGCAAATGTTTTAACATGTGATGTGTAATCCCCGTTCAAATCATCAGTCTAAACCCATTGACTTTGATCAAATTACATTTTTGTTGAAGGGAAATGACTTTGAGTAAGAGCAGCACTAACAGCATATCAGAGCATAATCGACCATTTGGTACACCATTTCATGTCAAATTAGCACCACTGAGTTACTAACTAGTACCGGTATACTGTATAACTGTACAGTGTCGCGATCAGATAAACCCTGTCCAGAACTGACCTCTTCAGCTACAAACACCTTGCCAGAAAGCGACTTAATCTGCTGTAAAATGGATCAATTTGGTTTAGAGCGGTCAGGCTGAGTGACTTTAGTCCCTTGGATGGTTCAGCAGATCATCGGATGTTTCAGGTGACAGCAGGGCCTCCTCTCAGCACTGCTGCCGCTGCCTCCCTGCTTATCTCCACAGCTCCAGCAGGCGGGGATGCCATGGAAGATTTGTGTGTTGTGAGGCCTCCCAAGTTTCATCTCAGTCCAGTCGACATCCCTTCGGACATTACCCTGTGGTCCACTCAGCAGAAGAAAATCCTTCACGGGGGAAGTGGTGGGATGAAATAAAGAAATAAAGAAATGGACGCTTCTTTCAGTAGGACAGCTTGATGCGTTGGATTGAGGGATAGCTGGAGTGGGCTTGACTTCTCTGGGCTTGACTTCATCCTCGTGCTCGTGTCTGTTGTGGAGTTTATGACAAACAACATGGCACAAAGCCGTTTATAATGACTACACACCGAGAAGAACCACCAGAGGGGAATGACATGTAGACCCTGCTCCTCAGACAGAGGAGGTTTTTTTCACCAAGAATTTATGCTTTCTTTTACTTGCGTTTATTTGCATGCAGTAATACATGTAGAAAATAACAACTAATGATGAGCTAACATCAGGAAAAATGGTCAGCCATTGCCAGTGTTGCTTTAATTTTGTCGGTGGGTCGTGTGGGTCACACTTGCCGCTACATTGTCTTCATGTTTGTGTACTCTGTGACCCAGCAACATGAATCAGCCCCATTTCACCGTCTGGTGAATGGGAGAAAATAATTTCCTCCATTGTGACGAACGCTGGGTAGGCATCTCATGCAAAGTAGCTCCACACAACAAGGTTGTTAGAAATCCATCGCCATAGTTACTAACCCTTTAATGAGAGGGAGGATCTTCATTTCCTGTTTGTGGGTATCGCTTGGCGGAAACAAGGGAAAGCGAGTGTGTGTGACTCATGTTGGCTTGCAGCACCCTGCAGACAGTGAGCAGAGAGGGGGTGCATGAGCTCAGATGTGCACTGCTGGAGGTTGGCTGGACACAGAAGTGTGTGTGCAGTGATGCGGCCATGTGAAAAAGTGGGTAAACTTGGCGGTGATGATGGGGTTGGAAAATGTGTGTGTTTATGTGCCTATGTGGGTTTGTGTCCATGTGTGTGTTTGTGTGTGTGTGTGTGTGTGTGTGTGTGTGTGTGTGTGTGTGTGTGTGTGTGCGTGCGTGCATGTGTTCATCCTGTCACTCTTGGCAGTAGGTGTTGCATAGCACTGGCTCTGGGGCTGTGAAAGCCTTTCAAGTCAGATTGTGGGGGGACAAGAGTTGCCAGGAGAAAGGACAAGTGCAGGGATGGTTGAGACAATTGTTTGGGGGAGATGATTCGCCATGCGCTTAGCAATGTGAAATGTAGCCATAGCCTGAACTCTACTTAAAAATTGGTTGAGTTTGGTGGAGCTTTTTGATTGAAGGGACCCTAAACTAACGTGAAGCAGCAAATGCAGTAGTTAACAACAACAAAGCAAAAACTCTTTTTTTATGGCTTGTTCACACAAGCAAATACTGCTATGAAAAAAGTGAATTAAGAAATAATAGATAAAACACTTCAGTTATTAGTAAGTTAACAAAACAGTCGAATCTTGTGGTTTATCTTTGAATATGTTCCTGTTATGGTCATGTTAATGGTGGCAATGCATGCTGCAAAATGTGACCACTGCATGGTAAATCCAGACAAGTAGTTTTTACTGTAAACTGTTTATGGTCGTCTAAGTTATTTTATGCCACAATGTGCAGCAGTTTGCATAAATGTGCCTGCTTGCTTGAAGTTTTTAGAATGAGTGCCAGTTGCTTTGGGATTTAAAAAAGAACATATTTGTTGAGGCATATAGAGCAAGCCAAGCCTACACACCACAGGAAGACTATTGGGGAATACGTTTTGCTGAAACAATATTAAATGGTGGGATTTTACAGTAGCCAATTCTTTGGTGAATGGCAAAATTATAATCACATGAATTAATAACTAAAAAATGTAATTTCGAGGAAATTACCAGTGCATGAAAATATAAACATACTGTATATTAACATAAAATGCCAAACAAACTTTTATTTGGAAACAGTTGGCAGGAGTCATAGTTGATAACAACTGACAGTTGAAATGGCTGAACAGTTAAATAGTTGAGTAGTTTAAATAGTTAAATTATTTAATAGTGAATTATTGTGGTGAGGACATGTATTTTGAAACAGTTGTGGGCAGAGGAAATAGTAGTCTTAAGAGAGCCAGATTGTATGCTTAAAGCCTGAGACAGAGTATATAGTTTAAAAGTTGAATGTAGATAGTGTAATGGATGTTGATAGACAGAAAGTTGAATGGATGTTGATAGGCAGATTGTTTAATGGATGTTGATGTATAGTTTAATGGGTGGATGAGTGAATGGTTTGAAGAGGATGAATGGATAAAAAGTTGGATGGAATGTGCCTTATATCCTTGTAGAATGGAGAGACACAGAGAGAGTTGGCCTAGTTAAGCAGAAAGCAGTTGATACAGGTGCAATCAGTTTAATTGGCCCTTTGATGGGTCCTAGTAGTGAGCAGCTGGAAGTTGATACAGGTAAGTTAATTAGTCCATTGTGATGTCATAGTGCTAATACAAAGTCTATGGGGAAAAATAAGCTTGTTTTTTATTAATATCTCAAAAAGTATAAAGTTTACAAAAGTGAAAAATACATTCCCCACGTGTCCTTTTCAAGACCTACGTTACAAAGTTTGAACGAAGAAGGTGGGAAGAATAATAATAAGAAGAAGAAGAAGAAGACGACTTCGGATAACAGAACAGTGCATTTTCATGCACTGTAATAACATTATAATCCACCTTTAAGTATCCCTAGGCTAGCAGGTGTTCCTTACCCAGAGGAAAAGAGAAAGGGCTGAAAGAGATGCAAATCTATGCACTACTGTTGTGTGACAGCTCCCAGTAGATTTGTTGATTACCAAACGCAAATTAATGAAGATAACATAAAATTAATTGAAACTTCATTTGCAAGCCAGAGCATTTTTTCTGGAAGTGGGGGAGGCCAATATTGCTAACTCATAAACATCAAAAAGTGCGGTTGGAAAACATAAAAAATGGTTTCCTCCTACAGTCCCATTACTGAAATTAGGCTTTTTGTTAGTTACAGCAGCGTGGCACAGATCAGTCTAATCACCCCTCTCTGCTTGCGGACATTTAGTTTGTTTTTCAAATCACAGCTTTATCAGCTCTAACTTCTGATCCAGTTGTTTACTACAGAGTAGCAGTCTGTTTGTTTTCTATGGTTTATAGGATTTTATTTTCTTGACAAATATGCAGGTTTAGCATGTTCTCTCTCTCTCTCTCTCTCTCTCTCTCTATAAGAGAGAGAGAGAGAGAGCTAAACATGCATATTTGTCAAGAAAAACCCTATAAACTGTATAATATACATACACACAAATCGTGGTTAGAAAGCTTTGCATCCCACTGAATTGTATGTGTGTATGAATTGATGGAAACGTGAAGAAAAATGCCTTGACAGCTCAACATGCCGGTCTATTAGTTGCACCATTTTACTGACCGCATGCACCCAACCTAGGCTCTGGATGTTTACAAATATTCAAGGGGTCTATAGTGTGTGTGTATATATGATATATATATATATATATATATATATATCATCATATGATATATATATAACACTGGCATAACACTTGTAAATATGGAAAAGTTAATTTGTTTAGATAGCATGACAGCCTCTGTCTCATAGTTATACGTTGGGATAAAACATTCTGAAAACTGTCATGGCAGTTATCATATACATGGTATGGTCACATGACACTATTATGCCTCACTGTCATGACAGCTTATGAGAAGATATATCATCTACTGTGGCATGTGCATCATATTTAATGTCAATCTTACAATGGCAGTCTCAGGTAACCTATTAGCTCTAACCGAAACATCTGCAGAAACATAACGGGCCCTTATTTAAATACTGGGCAAAGTGCAAAGTCTAAAGTGTAACTAAAGCTAATTTGACAACTATGCAAAATCTATTTGCAAATGTAATGCCATGAGCATGGTCCTAAGCACAAACAGTGGGTCTTCAACTAAATCATGTGTTGCCGCAAATAGGAGTTTAAAGATGCTCCAGGCACAATGATTCTGACTCACAGAGATGATATGACGTTGAGTTAGATGCTGTCAAGCAAGAAAGAAGCGTGTGTGTGGATGGACCTTTGGCGGGTACAGGGAGTGCATGACTCATGTCAGACATCCCAAGGTGTTTCCTTGTTTTGTTGTGGACTTCACATATCCTTTAATTTATATATTTATTTATCTATTTAGTCATGTTTTAAACTGTTTGTCTCCTGTTTCATCTCTGCAGAGACAGGGGTGAGTCACAGAGCTTGCGTTTCCAACAGGAATTGGTTTACTTTCAAAGGAGTGTCAATAGAAATTAATCTGGAGCCTGACAAGCCAGTGAGAAGATGCAGTAGCAGAAACGTGTCAAGTTTAAGACCTTATTGCATACCCTCCCGCTCTCTATCCAGGCATTTAATCGATTGTTTTGCCTGACAGAATCTGCACATACTATCATACTTGATTGTCCTCCATTTCGTAACAATATAAGAACTATAACATAAATGTTAAATGTTCTGCTCCTTCAGTTGAAAAGAGACTAAGGGCTGAGCTACACGAGCTATACGTAACTGAAGCGTTCCGTTCGCGTTGCGTCTGCTGCAACAATTAGCTTCCACTATAATCAATGGAAGTAGCTACACCAGATGTGATAGCGGTGCGTACGTTCGAAAAAAATAGACCATTCATTTAAAATGGATTTTACGCATCGTGAACGGAACGCTTCAGTTACGCGCCTGGTGTAGCTTATACTGTACATAATAGTCAAATTCTAGTGAGAGCAGTGACACTAGGCCAGTGTACTATGTTCAGCAGCAGGTGATCCAGAGCTGAATAGACGTCATTTTGGTCAGCTCATGAATACCTGTGAGGTATGGGAGCAAAGTAAAAGAATGCGTAAAAATGTGTACAATTCTGCCATTTCCAGTTTATAATCATGGTTTACTGCAAGTTACATGCTTTCTCGCTTGCCTTGCTGTTATTTCATTTTCATATTCAAAGTAGATTAGTGGTGCAGATTAGCCTGACGAGCCAGACCCACATTAAAATGTTCGCAGTGCTCAGTCCGAGGGGCGGGATAATCGGTTGTCTTTCAAATTCTCTCTGCACGCAATAGGACAGCGCTATGAGTCCCATGCGTTTCCCACCAGCAGAGCTAGTTGGCTAGTTCAAACTTTTGCCAACTTAATAAAAGCTTAACTCGTGTCAGACTGCTCGCCAACAGCAACATTATCTTATTTGTTTTCAAGTAGCAGGGAATTCAAGCCAAACCGTTGCAACTCTGCCATCAATCATTATGTTAAGCCCGCCTAACGACGCTATACACGATTTGATTGGCCTGATAGAAGTTACATTTTTCAAGCTCACAAGCCAACGGAGAGTTGCTAGACTAGCCCTGGCAGCAATTTAATTAGTCGTCTAGATTTCTAGGCTAGGTGCAGATAAACTCGATTTTTTTTTTATACAGAAATGCGAAGTCTGACAGGATTCAATGAATGTCACCAGAACACTTTAAGAACCATGGATCTGTTTTTGCTGATTCTTTAAAATTGGGCTATTTGGGTCATGGACACATTTTCTGGCAGACCGGAATCGTCCATCAATTCATCACTCATCCAACCATGCATGAGTTCATTCATTCATTCATTCATTCATTCATTCATCCCTTCATTCTCTTTAAATGTTTGTTCTAAATACACAATGAGGATCAGTAAAATCAGGTACAATGCACCATTCAATGACTCTGTATCCACCTGCACCTGAAATGTCCAGAACCAAGAACCATGGATCTGTTTTTGCTGATTCTTTAAAATTCATTTGGGTCATCATTCGAATTCAATTCATTCATCCAACCATCAGTTCATTCATTCATCCCTTCATTCTCTTTAAATGTTTGTTCTAAATACACAATGAGGATCAGTAAAAGTCGCTCTGGTTTTCTCAGGTACAATGCACCATTCACAGGCTGACTCTGTATCCATACCTGCATCCATTTGACCCCTGTGTACTCACACTAGAGTGCGGATCGGGCCGCAAATTTCCCGCGTCCGACAGAGTTGCGTCCGAACCCGACCTGGGCCCAGTTCCCCGAAAGCATCTTAAGCCTAAGAGCGTCGTAAAGTCCCTCTTACGAACGTCTTAAGATTTGCCGACTTGTTTCCCGAAACCATCGTAGCTTAAGAGCGTCGTGAAAACACTCGTAGATCTACGAGTGCTCCAGAGTACTCGTTACCGGCTAAGAGCGTCTTAACAGTACTTCTTACTGAGTTCACCAATAGGACATACAGAGGAATTACAACTTAGAATACATAATCCATTTTACGTTCCCATTCTTTATTGTGTTTACCTGTGATGAATCAGATTTTAGCGTGCAAAATAGCCTACATTTAATGGTCATAATAATGTGATGAAAAGCGGACAAAAAATGCAATCAAGTTATGAAACGAGGCGTTGCCAGAATAGTTTGACATTATCTTTGCTAAGTGAATATTTTATTAGGCCTATGAGGTAAAAAGCAGAGAAAGCAACATGTGGTGTAGTCTGTAGCCTACTGCATCAAAATCTAAGCCTACACATTTCCTTTCTTTCTTACTCGACTTCTTTCTTATCTTCAAACGTGTTCTTAAGTGACACCGCGAAAAAATATTGCATGGTGCAACAATCTAATCTTAAAATAATTACATTTATGTCTCTGTGTGGTATATAACCTACTTGGGATGCTTACATGCAGATGTCAAAGTGTTTCTGTTTTCGTATTGATGTGAATTAATGTGTAGATCCGAAGTTTAAATGGTAGACCTATAGCTGTGACGTGCAGTCACCTGACATCACCGTCAAATCAGAGGATATTTCAGAACTATTAAAGTGGACAGCTCCCCTTAAGAGCATCACGCGCGTTCACGCTACGAGCATGTTCGGGAAACAGTCGGAAAAACCAAACGAACGATCGTAAGATGAATCGTAGAAAACCCTCGTAAGAGTGTGTCTCCGTCGTTATCGGGAAACTGGGCCCTGAACCCGACAGGCGTTTTCATTTTTATGTCCGAACCCGACCCGAGCCCGACGCAGATGATGCCTCAGTTATTCCCATGCTAGTGATTAAACGTTCACGTTTGTGGATAGCCTGTCTTTTTAGCCCATTAAACGGAACACACAACAAATTGTCTACAGAATCAGATGAGCGTGCACGCACGCAGGTCACACACAGCGCACATTAACACAAGAGGCCCAAGCAAGCATAGCCTATTGAAATAGAATTCGTGTCTTACCATTGACGAAAAGTCGTGAAATAAACTGCAACAGTCTTTGAAACTACAGTGCCTCTGTCACTGATATGCAGCATCGACGTTAATTGGTGCAACTCGAGGAAATCCTCATCCAGTTGAACGAGACGACCTTATACCCTACCGGTAGCCTATGTCTTTACCACAGTATGCAACGCAAATAATCTTAAAGTCTCCTGATAGGCTAACACCTTTTTTTAACGTCACCCAAGACTGTGCTTATGTGCATATGTGCATAACCATTTGTTTATGTAGTTGTGACAACGCGTGTGCATTTCAGGCTGCATGCCTGAAATGCGTTGTCACGATAAACAAATCTTGCACACAGGAAGAAAGCTATTAGGTCTTTTTTACATTTTACTTTATTCTCAAAAAACAAACGTTTGCATCATGTAAAGCAGACCTGTTGGTTACCCAACATAATAAGGAATTTTAAATGTAAAGCTTCCAATGCATATCGTCCCCATGCGTCCGAACCCGGACCGAACCCGACTACAATTTCTAAATATTTGTCTAAACCCGTAGCCACACTCTAACTCCCACACACTGCATCCAAGCCATCCTGCCAACCTCCACCAATTATTTCTCTTACAGTTGTTCACACATAGTCTGAGAGGGATGGGGATGCGGGGTGATGTGAGGTATAGGGGGAGGCGAAGGAAAAACGTCCAGGGAAAGTGTTATGTATTGCCATTGAGTCCTGTTGGCTGTTTGCTGAGGTGGTTGTTCACATCTTAAGTGGGACAGGAGGTACACAAGCTGTCAGAGACAAATTTATATTCAGACAGGCAGAGCAGGCAGCTGCTAGACGCTCAGCTGAGTGCTTTTGTGCTGCATTTTGTCTTATATTTTTTAGTCTCTAAAGGGTTGGGGGACTGTTGCTGTATAATCATCTGGTTCGGGTCATGAAAAACAGTTTTAACATTAAGCTTCCGTTGCATCATCCATCAAAAGAGCGCCGTTTTGGCGACAGTGGGACAGGGGAAGTCTCAGCTGTTTGGAGCCTATTGCTTATTAACTTTACAGCAGACGTATGTAGCGAGAACGCGAGATGATTAGAGATGGGGATGAAAGGGCGGATCAGGGCCAGAGTTGTCGCGAAGCCCGCCAGAGCTCAGCCACATCTGGGCCGGGCCCGCTCCTGAGGCGGCCTTGCTCGGGAGACTCGTTACTTTCTGTACTGCTAAAAAAAAAAAAAAAAAAAACGAGGGAAAAAAACTCCAAGGCATCATTTGAGTCAGAGTGAAAGGTTCACAGAAGAGAGAATAGAAAATCGAGTGAGAGTGAGAGAAATAGGAGAGAAATAAAGAGTGGGAGATGGGGGGAAGAGAGAGAAAGAGAGCGAGAGAGAGGAAAGAGAGAGAGAGAGAGCGACAGAATTGCTCATCACACACTTGTTTACTTACGTTTTGGATTACAGCGATAACCCTCTCCCCTCTATCCCCATGGTAATAGGCTTTGTGGAGATGCAGGAGGATAGGCCTGAAACGTAATGACATCCCAAAGGAGGACAAACAAGTCTCTGTCAAACGTTCACCACAGCTGCAAAAACACTCCCCATGACCTGTTATATAAGACTCCTCTCTCCACCACTCAGCTTTGACCCCATTATAAATGACTGCAACTTATTTGTCTGACAATTTAATAAGCAAACCCAGTGCATAATGAGTTGTGGATGTTGTTTCTGAATGAAACATTATCTCTGTGGGAGTGAGAGTTAAGTTTACTAGGAGTTAAGTTTGCCAGAAGTGCAATGGCATGTCTGATAAACTGAGATATTGCCACTATCCTGACACGATCCAGTGTACTTGAGACATGTAGTGACTGACAGCCGTCACTACATGGGGTGCTGTCTGTGGTGCTGAAATAAATTCTTCCTTGTTATGAACTATGTGAGGTTATACCTGGCTCTAAGACAGAAAAAAGATGCACTGATGATTTTGATGATGATGATTTTGTACTCTGGACCTACAGGGAAACAATAACTTCTTAGACATACTCATATTCATTATTAGTTTTAGTCACAGCAGCAATTAAAAAAGAAGGAAATGTCTATAGTAACCTAATCTTTTGAAAGAACATCCTCTTGGGGGATTTCATGTGACACTGTGACTGTGGAATTGGAATGTGTTCCTCCGCTGGGAGAAAACATAAAGACTTTTAATCTGCGAGGTCGTTTGGTGCATCTATTCAGCTGAATCTGATGAAGTGGGACACGGTTTGAGGAAGTCATATGCTTCCTGCTGAAGTCTATGTTAATTTGAATGCTTGAGGCCCTGCACTGAGACAAGCAGAAGTCATTACACCCGAAACTGGGACTCAGTGAGCCAAAACAAGTCATTGCAGTCAAGTAAGGCTATCTTTTCCCAATGCCTGGCATTTGCTTAGGAGTGATCAATTTTAAAGAGTTGGACCCAATTACAATAATTGTTTACCTTGTTTGAGAACCAGCAACTGGGCTCAGTAATAGACAAATACACTCAATTGGAAAAAAAACCCCTAAGATTTAAAGGAAAACTCTGGCGATTTTTCACATAAATCTCTGTTTTCTCGAGGTCCTTGAGTACTGTCGATACAACAACAACAACACAACAACAACAACAACAACAACAACAACAAAACCAAGGCAGCAGCAGTGCTACACTCTGGGGGCATGATTTGAAAGATGCCCCCAAAGGCATCTTTTTTTTTCGTACCAACAGTATTCAGTGACCTCCAGAAACAGAGATCTGTGTGAAAACTTCTCCTTTTAAGATCTAGTCTGCAAAATGCTACATTCCAGTTAAAAGAACTGGAATACTGAAAATCTAGCACTGATACAATCTTGTGTCTGAAAACTAAAATATAGAGGATTACTGACACATCAGAGAATGTGTCTCCCTTTTTTGAAATGCAGGGGCTGGACACCAACACATCCTTCAGATGTGAAGATTGGTCAGCGAAACAACTGGATTAAAGAAAAGACTAACAGTGAGCGATGAGTCCTCACGCCCCCCTGTATGGTCCAACATTGCTCTCCAGGGTGTCATTCCAATGGCTCAGCCCACGAGTGGGCCACACGTTTAGCTGCTTGTTCAGAGGGAACAGTTATCGCGCCCACTGCACTGTGTAATGCTCTTGAGTGCCACTGTGGCCTCAATTCTGTGTGTGTGTGTGTGTGTGTGTATGTGTGTGTGTGTGTGGTTCCTTGGATTAAGGAGACACTGCTGCTCTTCATTTACCTTCCAACCCCCCACGCCTCTCTTGAGGCACACAATTCTGTGGTCGATGTGCTTTCAGTACCTCCTACACACACACACACACACACACACACACACACACACACACACACACACACACACATACTGTACATACACACACACACACAAGCACGCACACACATACACACACACAAGCACACACACACAAGCATGCATGCAGGCACGCACAGACACACACACACACACACACACACACACACACACACACACACACACACACACACACAGAAACACACACGAAGCACAGACATACACACCAATCCTGGGATAACTGTTTAAACATGTCAGCACCACTGCGGTATGATGTGGGTGTGTGTGTGTGTGTGTGTGTGTGTGTGTGTGTGTGTGTGTGTGTGTGTGTGTGCATGCATGCTTGTGTGTGTGCTTGTGTGTGTGTGTGTGTATATGTGTGTGTGCTTGTGTGTGTGTGTGTGTGTGTGTGTGTGTGTATGTGTGTGTGCGTGTGTGTGTGTGTGCATGTGTGTGTGTGTGTGTGCATGTGTGTGTGTGTGTGTCCCTCTTTCTCTAAGAAGCCTGAAGACCATCCTCCAGACCACTGGCTAAAAAGGCCTGTGGGATGTTTGAAGGATGTGCTAAATGCTTCTGAATAGTCTCCCCTAATGTGTCTCCAGTCCTCTCCAAGGACAAAGGACTTCCAGTCGTTGAATCACTTAGTAGAGGATCATTTCTCCCACTCAGCCTCCAACTGTCAGCAACCTAAGCCAGTGTTGCAGCCCACTAATGACCTGCATCTTCTACTTGGGAACTTCAGCTAACTCAGATTGTGTAACCTTGGGCCAGAAAGGTGTCCGAACAAGTCAATAAGGCTTGAGGAAAAAAAGGAAAAACTACAGGGTGTTAACATTGTATGACGGAGAGCCACTGGTGTGGTCAGCTTAAAAAGTGGGCTTTATTCACCTCACATAGTTTAAAAAATTGCAGGTGATTGCAGACACTTATTATGTGACGGCAGTGTCTAAGCAGGTAGCACAACCCCAAACCCTCTCTGCAGAATGAATCACCTTAATAATCAGTGCGGTAAAACAGCAGTGGTAGCAGTGGACCACACAAAATGTGTTTCTGAAAATACTAAACATGTCAGTACTGAGTAGGGTGCTGTGTCACAGCTTAATTAGTGTTGTGATTCACACATGAGATTCACGACACTGTTGGTAAGACTTTTTATTAGTTGTCCTGTCCATGTAAACTTACGTTGTATTTTACAGTCAGAGTAGTTCATAAACCATTTAACTCTTCTGGTGTCTGTTTATGATTCCAAGGCCAACAATATTACCATAGACACTAGTTAGCACGTTAGCAAGCTTTTATCAGTGTGAACTGTTGGCTGTTGGTGGGGTTTCCAAAGTTTCTCCTTTGCTTTTCAGGTAGGCAGCTCTCTTAGACCATATTTCCACATTGCTGTGTTCAGAATAATAAAAAAACAGCATTTTGAGAATCCTTACAGAAATGCATTGACTGAGGAATCACTTCTGATGAATGAAACCACAAAGAGGAATCATGCTTCAGCACATTTGACTCAACCTTTGGCATGTTTGTAACACCTTTTATTAGTGCTGTCAGTTAAACGCGTTATTAACGGCGTTAACGTAAACCTATTTTTACAATTTTTTATGGCGAGATTAACGTTTTTAGTGTAACAAACTTTGTAGTTTTTTCACATGCTGTTGCAACAACTAGTAACGTTAGAAGAACTACAACACCACACTGGATCTAGCTAGACCGTGCTGCATGTACACACCCCCTTTTAGGGGAAAGGGAGCTGTTTGGATAATGGAAACCTATGCTGCACCAAAGTGGGGAGCGAAAAGGGCTTATACTTACTAAATCTTGAAACAAACATGAATAAAAGGCACAAAATGAGGTTGGTGTAAGAGTTATCTGTGTTTTATGGGATTAATGTGACCATTATGTTCCTGTTTTCTGCTCTTTCCAGTTTATAGCCTACTAACGAATGTAGGCACAGTCAAACTGCCCGTGGCTGACTATAGGTTCGGCAAGCTTAACTTTACATGTCATAACATCAACTAAACATAAGTCACACATTCATTCTATCACTTGTAATATGAACATAGCCTTTTTCCTACAACTAGGTGAGATAATTGGCTATGCCTGTTATACTGAAGTTCCACAGTTAGCTAGCTAGCAAGCTACCCGTTTTACATGGGATATGGTAAGTGTAGCTACGTGCTGAATGGGTTGTAATGTACATAGTTTCGACATGAGTAAGTTACATACAGTACACATAATTCTTCATAACTGCCCTGTTAGTAAAATGATTGAATGGCCTGTAAATTAATAACTAGATGTAACATCAAGGTGTGATTAGGCTAGCTGTCTTTGGAATCAATGATATAATGTTAACTTGTTTTCCGCTAAAATGGGGCGTGATGCAGATTAAATGTAGCATATCCTCCTGGGAACCAAGAAAAAAAAGTGTCCAACAATTTCTTTTTTTTTGTGATTTCCTTTTCTATTTAGGATTAAAAAAAACATCTTACAATTTTTATTTTTTTTAATTTATTTTTATTTTAAATTTTATAGCATGTCCCCTGTGGTGGACAAAAGGACCGTTTTACTATGAAAAGGTAGCCATGAAAATAGACAAAAATGGACAAATTATGCTTTTAGTGGTATTAAATTAAGGGTAAACTTAACCAAATATAAGGGAAACTGTTATTTATCCTTCTAGACTACTTTATTTGCCTTTTTGGACAGTTGTATTTCTTTTTTCTGGATTGTTCATTTCATGTTTTTCTTTCATCTGCGATAATTCATTTTTTAGTCTTACTCTTCCTCGCTATCTTCTTGAGGCACAGGTTCATAGTCCTCATCTCTGTTTCACTCACTCATCACCTGAGAGCTCCAAATCTGACCCCCCCTCATTCATCCCATACAAATGATCTCCTAAATTTCCCAAAAAATCAAAATATTTTGGTCCTGGTGTCCATTATAATGGACATTCATAAAGTCACTATTATTTCAAAATGTACATAACTTAAGTTCTTTCAAAATGAATCCTGACATTTTCATTAACAAGACCAGATATTGCCATCATAATGAATGCTTAATAAGAAGACACTATTTCACTTATTTCTCCTCCTTCCATAAAATGTGCTTGTTTTGATGTCCCATTTTTGAGAACCAGGAAGAGGAGGTTCCCAGCAACCCAGCCAATCCCATGATATATCATTAGAAAGCCCAGGATGTCCTCTTTAAAAGACCACAGGAATTGATAGAATAGCTCAAAGGGGTGAAGGGGTATGCTTCTAGAACTTATGTCCACTACAGAAGACATAGGTCTATGGATTGGTTCTCAGGAGGCTATCTTTATTATGCGCCTTTAGTAGGCTACGTAAAGGCATGCTGCACACACTTGTTTGGGCTTACGAGCCGGCCAAAGAGTAGATTCGTATAATAAACACCAACACAGTTCTGAACTCCCGGTCAGCTGAATGGTGTTTTAAATTGTTATGGACACCGATGCCGACATGAGTGTGATGCACTCTGCTTTCGACATTCATTTACTGTACATTAGATTCCATTCTTTTCAATACAACTCTGCACACCAGCATCGCACTTTGCCCCCGTGTAAATCATGATTCAGTTATATTTGGTCAACGCCGCTCCATAAAATCCATTGTTCATCCAGTGTTTGCATGTTAAAAACGTCGGCGCTGATGTGTGTGGGAAGTGACAGTGCACCATAGACTGTAAGCCTATAAAATGGCAGTGCACTCATGTCGAAAAGTTCCTTATTTTCAACTGAACTCAAAGATAATGAATATAGTATTTTTTGTTTGTTATGCCCTTTATTAGCTATATTTCTGAAGAATATATTGTGTTGCCTCAGGTCTGCTGCACATCTTTTGAAATTTGATTTGTAATAATTAAATAGACGTACGTCTTAAAGTTAAGTTAATGAAGTAACTTGCCTTGCTTTCCTAATCCTAATCAAGATACGCAATTATTGCTTTATATTGTTAATATGGACTCCTGGAAAGTTCAGCAATGCAAAATAATAGAATTTTAATCATGCGATAAAATATGTGATTAATCGTGATTAACTATAGGAATTCAGCGATTAATCGTGATTAAAAATTTTAATCGTTTGACAGCACTACCTTTTATGTAAACATGGACCTATTGCCCAGACTTTGTACGGCATACTGGATGGGCAGTTAGGCCTATCTATAATCTATAGTTGCCCCTTAACCCCAACCTTAGCAAGAGCAGCATCACCTATGCTACTCAGAGTAGTCTTGCAATGCATGCTGGGTTATTATTAGTCTAGTAAGATAGGTTGCAATGCTAAACTTTGCCTGTGAGCATCACAGAAGTAGGTCAAGTGCATCTCTAAAATGCAGCAAAGACATCATAAGCTTTTCTGTCCTGCAATCCAAACAATGTCTTAGCTGGTTTTTATAATCCAAAGCAAGTGAGCTGACATGTCATTAGACCTCCTAACCAACAGCCATGGAAACCATAACATTGCTAAGTTACAATATATCACCAGAATATGGTCAAGTAGATCATATCTAACCAGCGCTTCGGTCATAAAGTATAATCATGACCTGATCCATTATTCCTCTCATTTCAGCTAATTTTCCTGGTTGCAGATATACAAACTGAATGTGCATCATTTGTTTATTTATTAGAGCATCTTTCCAACATTCTAATGTAATGATGCATGCCCTCAAGACTAAACAAAATTGAGATTCGTGAAACTTTCCAGGCTCCAGTTTCCTGTTTATCAACAGCTATTTCTGGCAGCAAAACCTCCATTTTATCATGAGTTAAGTGTCTGCTCAAAATCACCAGCCTAATGCACTGTAATGAAACTTATACAGACAGATGTTCGTATCATCTATAAAGTACATTGTGCGTTAAAAAAAGAAAAACATTTGTTCATATGCCATGGCTCTCCATATATGCATTTATAGGCACTCACAACAAAAAATATCAGCTTGTTATCAGTTTGCTAATGAGATGAAGAATCTAGCCAGCCAATGCCACCACCTTAATTGGGGCCAAGTGCTTCCTCGCAAAATGATGAATCAACAGATTGTGATCTCTCTCTCTATCTCTCTCTCTCTCTCTCTCTCTCTCTCTCTCTCTCCATCTGGTGTAATTGTCTCATTCTTGTGTTGACTATGGATCACTGTCATCAACTGTACATTGATTTGCTGATGTGCTGTGTGTATATATAGACATCAGCGTTTTCCAACCACCCCCCATTCCCACCTGTAGTTTGAAACTGTTGTTATTGCTGAAGCCCACACACATTTGTGAACTCCTGACCGACAGAAATCCATATCCCTGCATTCCCTCCCTGCATGAATTCCACTGGTCTGACCAGTTAAACATCCAACACAGTCACAATGTCACTAGCAGTCATTGTGGACAGAGAGTTACATCACCAAACTTTACCAAGTCTTTGGGGTGACTTGAGTCATTATGTGGTATGTGTGTGTGTGTGTGTGTGTGTGTGTGTGTGTGTGTGTGTGTGTGTGTGTGTGCATCCGTACGTGCGTGTACGTGTGCCGACAAGGGCCCTGTTGATTGGGACAAATGTTTGATTCATGCTCTTTTTAAAGCAGTGTCTGTCTGTGTGTGCCGCCGGACCGGTCAGCACTGTCAGCACCGAGTCTTGTGCCATGTGTCCCTCTGTCTGGGTGCTTCACATGCTGAGCACATACAAGGTGCTGACCAATTTGCATCAGCTCACAGGACGACGGGGAGAGGAGAAGCGGTCATCAGTCCTGATAGTGCATCGTTTCAGTGCCATTTTGGCTACATTTCAGCTGCATGCCAGTCAATGTTAGTTTTGATTGTTTTACTTAATTGTTTTCGTTCTGAAGGCAAACTGTCCATACTGAGTGGATGTATTTGGCTGAATGCTGTCAGTTAAGTTCCGGACAGAAAGTGTACAACGAAACGAGTCGACACCTTCATCACTGACTGTTTAGACATCCAAACAATTCACACTGATTTTTCCAATGAGTACATGTTATAGTGGGCAATAACGCTTGGAGTTAACACATTATTAAAAACACACATTTCACAGGACAAACTACATAACTCTATCGGAGGCAATAACCTGAAAAAAGCAACCTGAAAAACAATTGAAAAACTTGAAAGTATTCAAGAAACGTTTTATCCATTTATCATTGTACATGGAAACTTTGACATAATGATGACTTCACATAATTTTGACCATGTAAAATAAATCATTACTCAAATACTTAAATGCTGAGAAATGAACATTGTGAATATAACCTCCAATTTGCCTGGTGATTTTCACAATCTGCTAAAAAGGATTTAAGCCGTAGAACCATAATTGTTCCATTTACATCTGTACATTTAGCATTGTCATTCTTAACACATTGTTGATACCAATTTGTATTGAAAAATATTCTTGTTTGAATTATTACTGTAGATTAGATACCATGACCATGTTAAAAAAAAGGCTTGACACACTGAGGAAAAATAGCATGGTAATTATTCCTCAGCAGAAGCCTATTTTACTGTCAGTGTTTAGATATCCATGAATTTATGAAACAGTGGATTGTGGCATTCATCATATCACTGTTTAGCATAGCCTTTTCCGCCGTGCTTGGGGCATTATGGTTTGGCATTTACTCTCTGACAGGTTTCATGGCGAGCTTTTTAACATTGGGTTTGGAAGCGTCCATTCTGTTCCATCGTGAGCACGTTCAAATTGTTCTGTTTCTACTTGTATATATATTTCCTCCAGAATGCACTTGGCAGATGTGGAATGCAGCATGTTGGTAAACAAACATTAAATGCCTTAATTTGTGTGTGTGTGTGTGTGTGTGTGTGTGTGTGTGTGTGTGTGTTTCTGGACTGGTGGCATAATTGACTTCCTGGTGCTTCACAGCTTGACTTGTCTCTCATTATCTGCCCGGCATGACCAGATGGAAGGGACTTGAGGCGCGAAGAGGATGTACCACAAATCTGACTCTATGCTCTGCTAGCTTTCAGCTAACGCCCGACACCTCACTGTTTCCCATCTTAGAGCAGATTTCGGACATGGTCCCCTCATGAATGATTTCATGGTCATGTTTTGTTTTATGTTATTTTTGTATTATTTGAAATAATTAACAAGTCTAGGAATATGTTAAAACCATTGAGCACTTTTCCATCTTAAAGGGGGCTTTCCTATAAAAGCAGAAGGCATTATGTTTAGGGGTCTAGAAAAAGAAAAAGGGGGAAAAAACAAAGCCCCAGGTTGTGGGGGAAGAAATGTAGAGTTGCCGTGTGAACCACATTAGTGATCAATAGCATTCACCTGCTTCCTGACACGACAATAAACCCGTTTGACTTCCCATGACCTGGAATGGAACTGCAAACCATAACAAACCAATCAACCTAAACTATGAAAACCCAGACAGGCCAGTACTTGTTTTTTTGCCCCCGACCAGAGAAAATAATTTTCTAGCCCAACGTACTGAAAAAAAACCCTTGGCTTTTGTAGCCTTAGGCACCTCATTATGATTTTCAGTACCAGCTCAGGTTACCCAACGGCCAACTAAAAGTCTGTTGCACTAGGTGCTGTAAATGTAGGAATTCAAGAACTATAGACTCAGCGAGATGTCAAACAATTTCACTGTGTTTGTCTCAGGTAAATGCCACATCCATGTTTATCAAGATAAGAGTCGTAGTGTTTACACACACTGTTATGGTCCTCAGATGGATTATAAACCAGTTCATGGAACGTTCATAGAGAAAAGGTTAAAAAGCATTACAGTATGTGAGATGTTGATAGGCATTAGTCTCTGGGAAAATTTAGTCTCTGACCTGAATTATTCTGCTTGGGATCATATACTGTTCAGAAGGCACAATGAGAGACCCATAGATAGATGGCTATATACTGTGACACTGCCACCATGCAAAATGGATATCAGTGGTGTGAATGAATGCCTTACTTATCGAGTGTTTGATGCTTGTTGGATATGATGTATACAATCAGGGAGGTAACAGGTGAGAATGACACCAGCCGCATTTGCACATTTTTGACACACGGCTGTGAAGGCCTCACAGATCAAGCCTAAGAGACAGAAATGGCCACTCTTAACAGAAATAATTAATTTGAATTATTGGCCAGAAAATTGTCAAAATTGGCCAGAAACAGTAGCTGCATGATACTGAAGAGGCTGCAGTGTGCTGGGGCAATGCAAGGTAAATGCATTTCCACTTCTCCAAGCACTCAAAGCACTTTACAATTTCATGCCTCACATATACTCACACACATTCATACATACACTGATGGCGGAGAACTGCCATGCAAGGTGCTAACCTGCACATGTGGGGCAATTTGAGGTTCAGTGCACAACTTCAACAGGGTCAGGAGGAGCTGATCTCGAACGGCTCCTCATACCTCCTGAGCCTCCACCATGTATAACAGTGATGTTGGGGATCACTGGATGTTTAGGCAGATTAGGTTGTCAAAAAGGCCAAGGTTTGTTGGATTCCTCCTGTTGAGTACATCAGCATTAGAAGTGGTGTCAGTTCACTATATTTAGCTCGGAGGATGCAGTGCCTTTTGAGCAATAGAAGGGATTCTACAACCCTGTTTCTAAAAATGTTGGGAAACTGTGTTAATGTGAATAGAAACAGAATGCTAGTATTTGCACATCATGCAAACCCTATGAACGTGGTTTGTGATTCTGTAGTTCTATAACAGCTGTATGTGTTTGAATTTGAACTTGAATTTCCCCTGGGGATCAATAAATCTATCTATCTATCTATCTATCTATCTATCTATCTATCTATCTGTGTTTTGTTGGAAAAGGTTGTGCACATGCATGTGGAATGATACTGTAGCCTCCCCCTCTCTCCTCCTCTCTGTAACTGTGCTTGTTAGCAAGGATGGCAATTCCAGGCCTCAGCCCCCAGGGCGGCACTAAGCAGGACAATCCTGACTTGTCCACTGTGATGCAGCACAGCGCGCCCACACCAGGGACACACACAGACACAGTGGCTCTATGGGCTCCCACCAGCCTGGTGGTGGTGGTGGGGTGGTGATAATAACAAATGCCTGTACTGTCCGTGTCAAACTAGGAGTAAGCCCTCTCATGATGGGCCTATACTGGCACGTTAGCATGCTGTCTCTAATAATCATGTTTATTATCCTCTCCTATATAAACTCTAGATGAAAAAGTTGTACATTATTGCAGGGTATTGATTCTGTTCACAGACACACAGACTTAATTAAAAGCCCATGACCCAAATGGGAATTTCTGGGTAGATTTGACATGAGAACTTGGCATGACATTGATTACTCTAATATACTCCAATCAAAGAAGTGGTCATGGGGAAGAGACCTTGAATGATCTCTCGCTCTTCCCCCCCCCTCTCTCTATCCCTTCCCTTGTGACACATGCATAATTAGTTTTGGCTCAAAAATATAACTCTTTTTTCTATTATTATTTGCTCAGCCATAATTTCACAGATTGGTATGGCACGTTATGAAAGTGTTTTTGTCGGTTTGTACAAATTGCTTCAACCTTTGAATCGCAAATCCATGATCATTTTTCTGTGACCAAAAAAGACAAAACCTCCCATTGGAGAAAAATATTTATTTTCTCACAGCAAACAAAGGTAGACATTTTCTTCCTTTGCCCAGGCCACACAAGGCTCTATATAAATAAGGATTCTTATCCCAGGTTCACTGCTGTTTGACTGACTTTCCTGTCAATTACAGTGGACACCTTGGCTGTGTGATTATACTACTGACCTCTCAGGTGCAACTAGCACTTTTCCCCAACAATGGCTGAGCTCTGAAATTGCCATGTGTGGGCTCCTGCCACAGTCCAGTGGTAGCACATGAATGTAGTTGAGCACAGTGCAGAGAACAAGAGCAGAGCCTGGTGCCTACTGTGCATCATAGCACTACATTCGCTTTAATACAGACAAAGCAATCAAGTGCTGATATTTTTAAGTGGAAACTGAATATGCAGTGAATTGTTTGCATGCATATTCACAGTGCAATTTCATATTGATAAACCTTATCTTGCACTAATTTTTTTTCCTTACTCATATTGATAAACCTGACATCAGAAAACCAACACATCACCTAAGGGACCCAATAAACTGTATGTGGCCTAATAAACTTTATGCTTTGATAACTCTTGGAGATTGCTGATTGGACAATTGGAATTAATGGTAAACTATACTGAGCCTGCCTCACAGGCTGCTGTTTGCTGAAAGCAGGACACGCGCATTTTCCTCCATAATTGGAATCAAATGAAGGACATTTGTCAAAGATAAATACATCCGCCTACGGGTTTAAAAATGTGCTCTTGAAAAGCTCTTTAGCAAGACCACTTCTTCTTTTTCAACAGAAAAAAATTGCAAAACAGCTTTCTAATATTCAGTATCTGCCTTATCTTTATCAAGATTGAGACCTCATTCTTCTGGAAGCTTAACAGTGTCTTAATATAATTCAAAGACCTAAATTCTCGAGCAGAGTTGCCTTGGAAACAAAGTTCCTTTTTTTCCACCACCGGAGAACCAGGAAGATCAATAGTGAATCCTCACTGGTTTAAAACAGGAAATGTTGGAACACAGATAGCCCTATGAGGATATATTTTGTGTCCTAGTTAGCACAGTGAATACTTGCACAGTCCAGTTTACAATCACTGCAATACTTAAAACATGAAAATAATATGCAAATCATATCAAAAGTGAATTATTGTTATTGATTGAAATCTATTGTCTCGTCTAAAATCCATATGGCCATACGCATTTTAACATATGTTTAGTTGTAAAAGCAAATACATTGTTCCACTTTTCCCAGGTAGGCTAAAAAGTGATATATAGTCTACTGTATATACAGAGATTTAGTACTAATGTCACATTGCCTTTCAATGGAGACTGTATGATATACAGTATGATAGAGAATAACAGTTGATATACTAAATTGTAGTACAATACTTTTTCTGTTATTCTATGACCAGTGTTTGGACCAGAGTTTAGATTAGAATTAGACTTAGAATAAGTGCATAATATCAAAATGACATTAAGACCACATTAAATGGTTTTAGGTGTAGTATAGCCTATTGGTTTAGGTGTAGTATTGTCGGTTTAGGTGTAGTATAGCCTGTAGGTTTAGGTGTAGTATAGCCTGTTGGTTTACTGTAGGTGTAGTATAGCCTGGATACACATAACAACTTGACAGTAGTGTGACAGGACCTTGCAGAAGAAGTGTGGTGCGGGGGACTTGCTGGTGTTACTGATGCATTTATTCACTACACATATAAGACTGTGCAAGAGAGGTCACATGACTGGATGACCTAGTGATTGGATGACCCATACTGATTCTCACATCAAACATGGATGACAACATTCCTCAGAGACAGTGAATGGCACATGCCATATTCCTAATGTGGCTGTATATAAATCTGGCTCTTATCTGAGAATGTGTGTATTGCTGTGCTTAAAGAGCTCTGTGATGTATAATTCTCCTGGTTCTTCACCTCCCATTTTGCAACTGGGACTAGGACACAGCACACAGACCGAGAGCAGCAAGAGAACTTCAATGCTCCTTAGGATGCCAGAGATGTACAGCCATTCCCTGTCTCTATCACTGTCACTTCTGGTGAACTTGTACACTGACACACATTTGCATGGAAGAATAATAACAGTGTCAGTCCTAATGGTAATAAGACACTATTGCCCTTCACCCCTCAACCACACATGGTTGCATAACTTCCTCGACTTTTTTTTAATTCTTTAGCCTCCACCTCTAAACCCCACATCCTCTTTATCGTTTGCTTGTGTTTTTCTTTTTTGCACTTCTGGTCCCCGGAGGTCTTAATCATCCTAATCACTGTGATGTTTCCATCAGCTGTTCCGTAGGGGTCGCGTCCCTCTTGCACAGAGAAGGCAGCTTCATGCCTCAGTGGCTTCCTGCGCTTGCCTCCCCTCCGTCCCAAGGCGTCTTACGGTTCACGTTGCGGTTGTGCCCCATAATTTATGAGCTTCTCTGTTTCAACACACACTGCTTTATTATGTGTGATGCGCCACAATAAAACATACATGCATACCACATGTGTGTTGTGTACTGAGAGGATGATGGAATGTCCTGACCATCTACGGCCAGGCTGTGTCCATCCATCTATTGTGTAGCTTTTTATGTCATCAGTTTGTTTATCTCTTCACCCGTAGAGAGACTTCATCCAATACAGATCACAGAGTGAAGTTTTAGCGAGCAGTCGTGTGAAGTGTTTTCCCTTGTAAACCAAACAGGCCTGGATCTCTCTCTCTCTCTCTCTCTCTCTCTCTCTCTCTCTCTCTCTCTCTCTCTCTCACACACACACACACACACACACACACACACACACACACACAGGCCTGATTTAGTGTGTCAGCCACCAAGATGGATGCTGCAGTCTTGGAAAAGAAGTGTACTATGGCTGACGGTGGAGTTCACTGTCCGGTGGGATTTGAGGTTATTACAGTCAAGGTTTTCTTCCGGTACCTGTCAAGGACTAGACATATGCAGCCTTCAAAAAAGAAATCAATATGGCCTAAATGGAGGATCATAGAGTCCAGTCATTGCCCTCAACACATGAGACTCATGAAGTCATATCACACTCTGATAGATTTGGAACCCAGTGATCTTTCTTCTTGTTTTGTCTATTAGTGCTGCCACTGTATTAATAACAATCCCAGGGTTTACATCTAATTCCACAGTACAGTTTTTAGGAGCCCCACTTACTGCAGTATTTCTCCCAGCTACTGAAGAGCCTTGCAGAATAGACCCCATACCAGTGCCTCAGGAAATTGAAATACAACACAGATCTGTTTTTACTAAATGCATTAAACATGTCTCATCCTTTCATGAGAGTGAACACGAGGCCTGTCTGCATCTTCATCATACAATACAGTCAAGAAACAATCTTTTGTTTCAGTACTGTGTCAAGTGCTCTTCCTTTTCACAGATCACTATGAGATTGTGAGCTGTGAGTGAGATTCACACCTCTCCTGAATGTAATTGTAGGCCTTTCCTGAATGTGCTACTGGGCCTCACCATCCTTGTTCACCATGTTTACTGATAGGATTGGCAGTCATTTTCTAATCAAAACAAGTATCTTGCCATAGCTGGATATCAACGTTCAGTTGTATTCCATTTGAAATCACCCTACAGTGTATGTTAATCTGACGGTTATGTGTTTGTATGCGTCATCTACACCTGCCCTTAGCATACAGACCGCACATGGGGGAAGCATGGACATCATGCAGCTTTAACTCAACAAAAATGCTGCGTGGATGAAAACAATCTCGTTTGTCAGCAAGCACTGCATTGAATTCCCACGGTTTGGTTTTCAAATGGATTGTATTGTATCTTTGTGTCCCAATTCTCTGATTGAATGAAGCATCAAATCAATTTTTGAGTCCAACATGGCAATAAGAAATAATGAGATTTTGACCATCTGTTAAATTACCCCTGCAATAAAGGTATGTCTCTGAAGATAGCACACACTAAAAATAAATGTTTGCTCCATCTTGAAAAAAGCCATCTTTCAACTCCCAACAAAAGTGACAATCTGTCTCATTGCCGTGCACAGGGGATAAAACCGATGAAATTGGACACATTTTGATCAAATCCAGTTTGTGTTGTACTGACATAAATTAGTCAAACAGTACCTTAATGTTTTTTCTATTGTCTTTTTCCTTTTCCAGAACCCGGAAGCTGATACATTATGGAGCGGCTGGTTTTGTGTGTGTTGGTGTTTGGAGTGCTGGCGAAGGCGCAGAACTGCCCAGGTCGCTGCATATGCCAGACCATCTCGCCGACCCTCACCCTTCTGTGTGCCAAGACGGGGCTGCTGTTTGTGCCGCCAGGCATCGACCGTAAGACGGTGGAGCTGCGCCTGACCGACAACTTCATCACGGTCATCCGGCGGAGGGACTTTGCCAACATGACCAGCCTGGTCCACCTGACGCTGTCGCGCAACACCATCAGCCAAATCGCACCGCACGCCTTTTTGGGCCTCCGTGCCCTCCGCGCCCTGCACATGGACGGCAACCGGCTGACCGTCATCAAGAGCGAGCACCTGAGGGGCCTGGTCAACCTCCGCCACCTCATCTTGGGCAACAACCAGATCCACACTGTGGCGGCAACGTCCTTCGACGAGTTTGTGTCCACCATCGAGGACCTGGACCTGTCGTACAACAACCTGCACACACTCCCGTGGAGTGCCATCGGGCGCATGACCAACATCAACACGCTCTCGCTCGACCACAACCTCATTGACTACATCGAGGCGGGCACCTTCACCATGCTGACCAAGCTGGTGCGACTGGACATGACGTCCAACCGGCTGCATAAGCTTCCGCCGGACAACCTCTTCCAGAACGCGCAGGTCATGTCTGACCCCAAGAACTCCAACCCCACGCGCCTGGCGGTCAGTTTCGGCGGCAACCCGCTGCACTGCAACTGCGAGCTGCTCTGGCTGCGGCGGCTGACCCGCGAGGATGACCTGGAGACGTGCGCCTCGCCCGAGCACCTGATGGACAAGTACTTCTGGTCCATCCAGGAGGAGGAGTTCACCTGCGATCCACCGCTCATCACACGCGGCACACCGTGTCCAACCCGTACGTGATGGAGGGCCAGAGCGTGGCGCTCAAGTGCAAGGCCATGGGCGACCCCGACCCCGCCATCCACTGGCGCTTCCCCGACGGCAAGCTGGTGCACAACAACTCGCGCACGATCGTGCACGACAACGGCACGCTGGAGATCCTCATCACCACGCTCAAGGACAACGGTGCCTTCACCTGCGTGGCATCCAACGCAGCCGGCATGGCCACAGCCGCCGTGGAGATCAGCATGATCCCGCTACCGCTCTTCGTCAACAACACGGGACACTTGAGGGAGGGCTCGCGCCTTCGCGACATCACCACCTCCTCCAAGTCCAACGACACCAAGAGCCAGGACCGCAGGGTGGTGGTGGCCGACGTTACCGCCTCGTCTGCGGTCATCCGCTGGCCTTCTGAGAGACACATCCCCAACATACGGATGTATCAGATCCAGTATAACAGCACAGCAGATGACACACTGGTCTACAGGTATGCTACTCTTCATTAAATACACAGGACATTTTCTCCCACACTCATTGTCATCGCTTTTCACATTTCATGTAATTGTCCTCGGAATGGAGATCCTTAATTACTATGATTGGCTCTGGAGATTTTCAACTTCATCTCCGTGCTGTAACATAAATGAAGTGTCTTTTTTATACCCATAATGCATTGCTGTGCTATGCCCACAGTTAGAACAGGAAATTGTCCAAACCAAATGTGTTTGTGTGAGTCTTCCCAAGAGCTTCAGCCTATTAAAGCTTTCCTGGCACTCATCACGCCACAGAAATCTGTCACTCTGACAAACACAGAGGTTCTTCATCTGGGAGTCTTGATTGGTTTGTGCTCTGCTCATTTGGCTAAAACTGACCAGGTCTTTTCACATCCGGCATGGCTGTGGCTGTTCGATGGAGTCCAACCAGTCAGGAGGAAAATCATTATGGCTGATTAATAAAATGCAACACAACTGAATCAAGGATGTGCCAAAACAAGAGCTACCAAAAAATACTGTCACTTTTGACATTGTTGGTTGAATGGACCAATAAACCTTAGTTAGGAAGTAACTACAAAACACCATGCAACAATACCCTGAGACTATGTCAGAGAGGCTTTTTACATTTTACAGGTTGGTGTCCAATAGAGGCACAAGTAGCCTATCAGTTAGCTTACATGAACATCTTCATGTCACAGATGCTGCTGCTGGTGACACTCTGTGGGGTGTGGGAATTGGCAGGGGCGTAAGCAGAGAATTCTAAAGTGTGGGTGAAACATTGCAGCCCCATTACAGATGAGTGTGTGCAAGAAAGATGGGAATCTTAAAAACATCCCCTGCTGTGCAGAGATCAGAATGTGAAAAGCTGAAAAGTACTTCACATTCAGTGTGAGACAAAATGCATCATATTCAAATTGCTTGATGTGAAATGGCAAAAAAACAGATGAATCGAGAGAGAAATACCCATTAATGGGTAATTATAGTGAATGGAATCCACTATCTTGAAATGTCCTGGCTTTCATATTCGTCTTCTTATCATTATTATTGGGAGGAAAAGCAATCTCATCGCAACCTACTGGTTGCGTTCCTAGAGTCTAGCGGAGTGGATGGGATTTTTTTTTAGAAAAATATATCTTGGTGCACATTGGGAACTTAATTGAATGCCTTCCATATGCTATGCACTGGGGTCACCTCTATTGCTTCTAGTGGTCATGCTTTATGATGAACTACAGTTGCATGTGACGTTACCGGCTTGGGAGCTTAATCTCTAACTGATCAAAATGGCAATTTGCTTGACTGGCTTAGCGTATTTTTGTAATAACAGAGCACGATGTAAACCGTGTGGTGATTACCTTTCTGTCAGGATAACTTGTGTGGTGCTCCTACTCACATGAAGAGCTGGCAGTAAGTGTTACTGTAAGTGTCAATGCTAACCAGGCTAATAAACAAAGCCTGCTACTGTGAGTAAGTAGAAGGGTAAAGTCACGTGACTTCTTTTGTAGCCTACTGTAGTCCGTTTATGAAACAAAAGGAGCAATTTCGATTTTTTTTTAAAGGTGGCAAAATAGGGCCTGACATTTTCACAGTTAGTAGATTAATACTGTATACATTACAATATACAATATTTTTGGTGGATAACTTCACTGATTTGGCTTCACAATATTTTTTTTAAGAATAGGTCTATGGGACTTAACACTGGAGCTGACAACATTTTTGAGGAATAGGGGATTAAAAATGTTAAACAATTTATTTTCTATGACATCACAAATGGGGCTCATTTAGAAGGGTCGTAAAGTAATCAGGTGCGGACGCTCCCTAAACTAGACTACACATCCTGTAATTAATCACTTTCGACCACACTGCTTTCAAGCATATCTCAATTCTCTTCAAGAAAGTTTAAGTTCTTGGTGTCTGCTTCGTCCAACAAACTGCGACGAAACGGACGTTTTCCTACCAAACCCAATGTAAGTTACAATTAATTTGTGTTTTTTATTCAAATGGAGTGTGTAAAGTCTGTTTAAAACGACTTGGCTAGTTAATCAAGTAAGCAAGCAAATTGGCGTTACCTGTCATCGATTAGCAACAAACTCGTAGCTGCTATTGGTTAGCAACATACTCGTAGCTGCTACGTCTATGGAGTGTGTGAAGTCTGTTTAAAGGGGAACTTGGCAACTATTTCAACGTAATAAACCCGTTTAGAAATCATTTGGATGGTTAAATGACCTGTTCCGGTGAAAATGGTGACTTTCCCCGCTGTGCCTAGCGTCCCCAGGCAGAAAACCAACCTTGCCACATTGAGACTACCGTCCCGGAAAGAGAAGTGAGAAACAAGAAACTCGTTTTAAATCGTGTTTCTTACCTTGTAACATCCACATAGTTCTGCCAAACTTATGCTAACCGTTAAGCTAGCTTGTAAACAAATCCATGTGCTTTATCGTTACCTTTTCCCACAGTTTGAAATAGCATAATGCACAATTTCTCCAGCAGAGGGGGAAATCCTGCCAAGTTTCCATTTAAAATGACTCGGCTAGTTAATCAAGTAAGCAAGCAAGCTGATGCTACCTGTAATCGATTAGCAACAAACTCATAGCTGCTATTGGTTAGCAACATACTCATAGCTGCTAGGCCTTAATCTGAGTACCCAGAAGCTCGCATCATGCTGAATGAACTACTGTAGGCCTATGTCTAGAGGACGTTAAATTTAAGCTAGTTTTTTTTTCCAGGAACCTCCTCACCAACATTAAGCCAGCAGCTTTCCATCCACTATTGTAATTCTGCTTGAATTGCATTTCTAGTTTGTTTAATGAAAGTACAATAATTGTATAAATGGAAACCTTATGAAAAAGCACCCTCTATCTTATCTTAAAAATTACATTTTATTGAATAGGCACTCTGAAAGACTCTGAAATGTTCATATGGAGGAATGGAACATTTTGTAGGCTACATGTCATAATTACACAAACTGCACTTTCATTATATTGCCCATCAGTAGGGGAGAATGGGGTAAGAGGAGCCATTTTTTACATTCTTCATTATTCTAATGTGTCAAAGAGGTTTTGTTTTGTAACCTTCACACCAAACAAAAATCAAACAATAATTTAATTTCTTCAAACAGTAAGAAACACCAACATTTAACTTAGTATTTGTCAAATACATTCAACTAAAAACGTGCCAAGACAGGTTTAGGCCTATTAAAATGTGTCACCTGAATTTGCCCATTTAATTCAGTTTAACAACTATACTCTGCTACCCAGTCTCTTTAGCCCTTAGTAACACTGAGGAACCATATAGAATGAGGTCACAAAATCAAGGCAAACATAAAAATGTTATAGATGCAATACAAGTACTAGTTAGCTGGCTCAACTGACCACATCCCTGATGGCACATCTTACCCCACAACCACCATTTAAAAAGAAAATGCTTACAACAAGCTACGGTAACATTCATTCATAGTTTGATAGTGCACCAATTGAGGTGTAATGCATCTGAATGTTGTTCTATTCACGTTTTCTCACCCTAACTCTGGACATGAATGCAATACAATTGGAGAGCAAAAAATCATATTTTTACAAATATTTTACACATATTTACTACATTTGCCATGTGCTGTAGGCCTACCTTTCCACATATTGTAAAGAATTATTCCCTCTTCCTTAAAATGCTGTCACATGATACCATTTGTTTACTGTTTCTTAGAAAAAAGGACTGTCTCATCTTACCCATATGCTCAACTTTCCCCACATATACATTGCACAAGAGCACTATACTTATTTTATATAATTTGTTCTGTATGAGTTGAAGAGCAGTCCCAGCCTATTGCTTGCCATAATGTTAATGAAACATATATTACTAGTAGTAAAATATTCAGATATTTAGTGTTAACCTTACTCAGCACTTAAAACTGTCAAACTTCATTCAAAGTCCTTCATCACATGAATTAAGATTAAACTAATTTAATTTCTGAGGACCACAAAGTCAGACCTCAGCAACTTTTTTAATGTAAGATTGTTTTTAGGTCGCAAATCAATCAAATCATAACAACGACAATGTTTTTAAAATCATGTGTAGTACGCCTAAGTGTAAATGTGTGTCTAAACATGCTTTAATGAGCTTACACTTTAATGAGCTGAATGTGAGCTTACAGTTTGTTCACCAACCTATGTGTTTTACATTAACTTACAAAATAGATACTTTATCTTAGTTCTCAGATAGATGAGGGTTGCTGCTTGCTCTGTTAAGGCATTTCTGTCCCTTCCAAACTGCATTGAAATGGTATGTTTAGCAGCCAGAATTTCAAAATTTCCAGGGAGAGAAATCTCCGGCCCCCCTCTAACATGACATAACATGAAAAAAAATTGCCTGATTGTGCCCCCTCTGAATTTTGGCTTGCATGACGCCCCTGCTCACCACCACCTCCACCCCCTCCGTAGCAACTCTCTTTGCTTATCGTCACTCCTACCTGTCTCTCATGACTCCTATCCAACCCTCCACTCCACTCTGAAGGACCACTGAGCAGTTTTTGCTGCTCCATTTTGCTGATTATGATTCATGGCCATATGAGCAGCAGGTTTCACA
Organism: Alosa alosa; assembly: GCF_017589495.1. Classification (NCBI taxonomy): domain Eukaryota; kingdom Metazoa; phylum Chordata; class Actinopteri; order Clupeiformes; family Clupeidae; genus Alosa; species Alosa alosa. Next base: position 11,164,911 of record NC_063203.1, on the reverse strand, counting down.
AATGTCAGGATGTGTAAGTACTGTATATTGTTTGCCCATGTTATGCATTGAGCTTATTGATCTCGGCACTCTGGCAGAGCTGGACTACAGTTGACATTGACTCCAATTAATTAGTAGGCTATTAATAAGGATGTAAATATGTAACTTTATTGTGATGGTTCCTAAGGTGGAGGGCATGGAGGTACTACAGGCTACTACTAGGGGCTTGTTTTGAGTGAAAAACATGGAGGTACTACAGGCAAATGCAGGTTGTGAGTGAAAAACATGGATGTACTACAGGCAAATGCAGGTTGTGAGTGAAAAGCATGCAGGTACTACAGAACAGGTTGTGAGTGAAAACTTGGAACAACAACCATAGACAATCAACTGCTGGTCAAATTAAGAGCATAGTTTTAGCTGCTAGCCTATATGGGTTTATAGCCTCCTGTGCACTTATGTATTATGATCAAGGCGTACCATTTAGCATTAATTAGATTAATTTAGCAATTAATTAGATGGGACAGAACATCTCATTTTTAAAACAATAAACACACACCTAACATTAACTAATCTAAAAATGGAATCCATGTGGAATGGAAACATTTGCTCTGTTTTATAAAAGAGCTTTGATCAAACATTTTAGTTAGCCCTGAACACTTAATTGAATCACAGCATTATTGAGAATAATTACATTACTGAGATCTTTTGTATATACCACAGTCACAGTCACATTTCACCTTTGGATTATTCCTTGGGCTTGGTATCTCTTTTCATTACTCCACAGGTAGTTTCTCTGTTTTGAAAAAAAGATTGAGAAGAGAAGAGAGATAGTATTGAAAGAAACTCCTCCTTTTGACATTAACCACACAGCAGAGCTTAATAACCACCATCTCTTTCATGCAATGGCAGCCATGTTTGAGAAACATAATGACATGTTGAGTAAATGTCGCACTGTTTACTCAGCATGTGGAAAATGACTATTTATCTGATTAGGATCGACATTGCAGTAAATGTCTGTAAGATGAGGATGTTGGTTGTCCCAGTGCTCATAATGAAAAAGCTAAATATATCTTGCATCCAACAATTACATTACATTCTGCACAGTTTAGCAGACTCTAAATATCGCAGAACTCTTATAGGGACAGATACAGAGAAGCATTGAATTGGACAAACTGAATTGTGTACAAATGAACTAGCTAACTAACATTCAGTCTGTTGTTTTTTTGCTTCATGTTTCATGACTTTTCCTCAATTGAAGGGTACAACAGAGTTAGCATGAAATTTGTACAATAATTTGTTTTCAATGTCCTGTACAAATATTTTGTACATTGATGTTCCTTGGGGTCAGTTTGACCCCAGCTGTATGAAACATAGGATACATGAATATTTGACACATTATGGATATTATTATTTGAATAGTATGAGAACATATTGTTATTATCATTATTACATACACAAGTACATATTACATATAAGTCATTTTGGCAGGACTGTATAAGTCAAAAGGGGAAGCAACAGCAAGCCTTTGGGCTGCTGACACTGGATGGGCAATATTGCCAGCCAGGGTTCCAAGGTTCATAAAGGGGGGGGGGGAGGGATTGTTTTGTAGGGCTTTTGATGGTAGTTATTACACTCTTGTTAAGTACCTGACACAAAAAAAACTGGGTAACAATATTAATTATAATCATTTTCTGAGGGTTTATTTAGCTGGGGTCAAATTGACCCCAAGGATAAAGAGTGTTGGTAAGATTATAGGATAACACAAGGGTTAACATTAAATGGATCGTAATGAAATATATTTATGCCGCCAACCCTCTCTTGTCAACGTTTGTGAAGATTGCTCCTGCACCGCGGCTCTTGATGCATGTGGAGTATGCTAAATATGAACAGCTGACATCCCACTTCTCCTCTCTAGCATAGCAACAGAGACGGAGGATTTACACAGAGAGCCAGGAAATCAATACTCTCCTTCAGGTCGTAATGAAGGAAAGAAAAAAAAACGGCAGAAAAATAACGCACAGCAGATCTCTGGAGGAGACTGTCCTGCGGCTAAACAGGCATGCCTATTAGGGGGGTATTGATAATCATCACCGAATCAGTATTAGATTTGCCATGAAGGACACATAATGGAGGAGTTTTGTTTTTGAAATGGTATTACAAGAAATAAAACACTCATAAGGAGGAAATCACCTTTATAAACAATGAATCATGAGCTAAATTCTACAGTGTATGTAATATTCATATTTTGAAGACCATTAATATAACTCATATTTAAAGGGATTAACATCAATGGATTAAAAAACACCCCTAGGAAAACTTTTATTGTTATTTATATTAAATCCTGCCATAAGTTATTGAGTTATTGTGTGCACAAGTTCTGTTTTCCTTCCGTTTTTGAGAATTCAGGCTGAGCCTCCAGTGCACAAAGGCGGCTGTTTTCTCCGCTCCATATCGATCACTCTGAACTTGTTTGTCTTGTTTCATCCTGTCTCCCTCCAGGATGATCCCGTCCACTAGCAAGACGTTCTTGATCAATGATCTAGCGGCGGGTCGGGAGTATGACCTGTGCGTGCTGGCAGTCTACGACGACGGCATCACGCTGCTGACGGCCACGCGCGTGGTGGGCTGCGTCCAGTTCCACACGGCGGCCGAGGCCAGCCAGTGCCGCTTCATCCACAGCCAGTTCCTGGGTGGCACCATGATCATCATCATCGGCGGCATCATCGTGGCGTCCGTCCTCGTCTTCATCATCATCCTCATGATCCGCTACAAGGCTCACGGCGGGCCAGACGGCGCCAAGGCCAAGGCGTGCGACAGCGGCAGCAGCAGCAGCAGCAACGTCCACTCGCAGACCAACGGGAGCAACCAGCAGCAGGGCGGGCGCATGGGCCGCTCGGCCTCCAAGCAGCAGCACGCGGCGCCGACGGAGGAGAGCCGGTGCCTGGACGGTCAGCACCGCCAGTCGTCGTCTGTGTCGGCGGCGAAGGACTGCAAGGCGCTGGTGCTGAGGCTGAAGAGCGAGTGCCAGCTGGAGCCGACGCCTGGCGGTAGCGAGTCGGCCGTGCTGGAGGTGGAGCTGCCTCCGCTCTCGGCCATGGAGAAGACGGCCAAGGCGGCAGTGGCCGCGCTGGCCCGCCGCGCCAGCCTTGACGCCCAGGCGTCCTATGGTGCCAGCGCTGGCTTTTCGGAGGACACGGGCACGGATAGCAGCCTGACGGGCTCCACCATGTCGCTGTGCCTGATTGGGCCCAGCAGCGGCTGTGGTGGTGCTGGTGGTGGTGGCGGTGGGTCCAAGGACAGCCGGAAGGGCGCGCTGGCCAATATCGGGCTACTGCCCGGCGAGTTGGCACGGACGAGACACCGCTTCTCCTTCGACGGGGACTACGCGTTGTTCCAGAGCCACAGCTACCCACGGCGCGCCCGGACGCGCAGGCACAAGTCGTCCAACCAGCTCAATGCGGACTCGTCACCGCTGGCCAACCGCAAAGTCACGTTCAGCAGCACCGAGTGGATGCTCGAAAGCACGGTCTGAGGAGGGGACAGTTTGGAGCAGTGCTGCTTTTACAAGTTCAGTCAGAAAAAGACACAACATTTATCCAATTGCAGAGACGGATGGATACACACACACACACACACACACACACACACACAAATATACACACAAACAAACACACAAACACAGAGACAGTTAGTCAGTTGCACACATGAAAAACCACAGATGCATACCTGAATACAAATGCCATTTTCTTTCATGCGCGTGTGTCAGTACTGTCCTACACACTCTGTCTGGTGCAGCACTTGAGATAGCACAGTTTTGGCTTCAGACCGCCTCCTCCTGCCCTGGTTTCAGAGCATGAAAGAGAGAGAGAGAGAGAGAGAGAGAGAGAGAGCAAGATAGACAGCGAAACAGAGAGGTAGAGAGAGGGAGAAGGAAGGAGGCCAGGGCCATGATGTTCTGCAGTGGTGCCTTATTCTAAGAGAAGTACCAATGGAGGATGCTGCTAGCTGTGGTCATACTCTGCCCCCCCCACCAACCCAGCCTTTTTGTTTTTTTTATTTGTTTGTTTGTTTGGTTGATTGTTTGTTTTCTATGTGATGCCAAGGTGTGTGAAGGCTGGATATGACTGCTGTTTTCCCCCCTCCTTCCCACTCTCATCGAATGAAAGAGAGAAAAAAAGACAAACAGAACAGAACAAAGAAGCATAAACATAACCACTGCATTAGCGAGCATCCAGACAAACGTTTCCCATATGTCGGGTAACTTCAAGACTTTTGCACAGAAGACACGAGATACAACGGACCAGTATCACACCAGTCTATGTAATGACTTGCAAAAAAAAATGAATAAATAAAAAAAATAAAACAAAGAATCAACGGTAAAGAAAACCAAGATCTATCCACATGCCGGTTTCAAATGTTAGCATAGAGAGAAATGATTGGAGAACAAACAAAAGGACTATTTCAGGTTGGTTGGACTGTATGATATCAATAGGTATTGTTCCCGATGTGACTGTATGATATTAATCGGTATTGTATCTGGCTGGCCTAGATTAAAAAAAAAGATGACAAATACATATATAAATATATTAAAACTATCGGTGTATGTGTGCTAAATACTTAAGTCATACGTTATATGACTTTTTACAAGGCATTTCAATGCTGGTGTCAGGTTTTTACATTAAAAATCTGTTGGCACTTTCTCCCCTGATTTAGTATATCAAAGTTCGGACCACTTATCCCTTATGAGAGGGTATTAAACATTTTTTGTGTCGGTTGACTGTATACTGTCTTCTCGGGTTTTTCTTTCAAGAACTGTTTAATGTGTAATTTCCTTGCCACAAATGCATTGCAGTATTTATGTGTGTTCTTAAGGCTTATGAGGATAATTACTTAATGACTTAGTGCTTGATTTTTAATGTTCATTATTATATGCATATCAAGCTTGTTCGCTAGTTTCTAAAAAAAAATACAGTATACCAATTTAGGCTTTCCATCACACTAAAGTAAATCAGATATTAAATAATCTTGCATACAATAGCCTATAGACTAATAGACCACAAAAGCAGAATATCCTACTCTAAATCGTTTTGCTCTTTTACCATTGGGAAGTTTTCAGGTTGTTTACACTTTAATGTCTTTGCGAAACTGTTTGAGATTCATCTCACTATCCATTAGCCAGACAATGATTAGTATGAAAGAAGCATTCCCCGAAACATTCCCATTCAAGTACTTCTGGAGATGTGTTACCTAATCTGGTATTCAAAGTCTGCAGGATCACTGAAAAGACATTAGCGATCTCGCCTGGCTACCGCTAGGCCACATCTCAATCATTAGCCTGGGCCTGGGCAAATTACTCCTCTGGTGGTCTGTGCCTACTCAGCGTTTCCAGTGCATTAGGGCCGATGGCGGTTATATAAGGTGGGCACCCTTTGCCAACCGCACGTTGGATTAATTCCCTTCATAATGGATCAGAGGAGGTTTGTTTAGTGCTGTTGTTAAAGCGACTTTTTAGCTCAGTGTGTGTGTATGTGTCTGTGTCTGTAGACCTATAAATTGTGCATGTGCGTGTCTGGTTTATGCGTGCTTGTGTATGTGTTGTCTGTGCTGACTGTGATGTGTTTGCATGTGTGTGTGTGTGTACGTGTATGTGTGTTGTCGTGTGTGTATATGTGTGTTGTCGTGTGTGTTTGTGTGTAAGTGTGTGTGTTAGTTTGTTTGTGTGTGTGTGTGTGTGTGTGTCAGGTGTGTGCTTGCCTAAGCTGTACACTCTTCATTCACACTGACGGATTAACTGCAGGGTCACGTTTCAATCAGCCTGTGCTGTCTGTTAATCACCCCCACCCAACCCAACCCCACCCCTCACCCCACTTAAGGAGACTCAATCAATTAGATTTGTCCCGCTCTGCTGAGCTACACTCACCATAATACGAAAGCACTCCTCACATCCCCACTGATTTTCTTATCTGGGCTCCATCCATGACATCCAAAACAAGACGTTTAGTGGTTAAAGAAACTCACACATACCATACACATACACACACACACTCGAAGTAAAAGTGAAAGGAGTGGGATTTAGCAGACACTTTTATCCAAAGCGACAAGGATTTGCAACTTTGGATATCGAGCTCACTGTTTGATACTATCCACTTTCTCCGGCAGCCACACTTCCGTTGCTCAATCGCACACAACAACACACACACACACACACACACACACACACTCACAGGCACACACACAGTGTGTGTCCCACTTGGGCCCCAAACCGTGGCTTGACAGCGTCTCATCCAATCAAGGCATCATTAAAGTGAGATGGTGTTTGGAGTGGCAGCAAGGTTAAATATAACCCTCTCTCCCACAGCAGGAGCACTGTAAAACACTATCCGTGTTCCTGGAGAAGGCGTAGGTCACATCGTACAGTAGAGGCTGATGAGAGTGACAGCTCAACTAAAAAGGCCTTCCTAAAGGATTGAATCATGACAGGAAAATGGCTCTCCTCCGCCTTTTCTCCACCCTTTCATCTAAAGCAGGAAGGCGGTGCGCCTTTGGAATGGACCATAGAGACCATTACTTCAAATGATGTGGTTTAACATGGCTTTTATTTGGCCACTTTGCATGTCAGGTTGTTTTGAAGTGTGAATATTTGCTGGTGCACAACAATGACCTTGATGTTTTCAGGACACAGACACACACACACACACACAGACACACACACACACAAACACACACTTTCTCTGATGCAGGGCCAGGTTAAGGTCATCTGGGGCCCGGAGCAGAGGCCTCACCGAGCCCCCCCACACACACACATTCTTTTTTCAATATATATTACTATTATTATTATCAATATACATACGACAGAAAGAGAGAGAGGCAATTAAATTATGACAGATAATGTAAAAATGAAATTTGCATTTATATTGTGGAACAGTTAACCAACATACAATTGTACCAACATACAAAAAACAAGTAGCCTACAAACATGGGGCAATGCACACAAAAAAAAATAAATCACCCATGAAATATTATTTTATTACCATCAATGAATTACTTAAACTAAGGCTTGAAAAAAATGCCAGTGGTACCCAGGTCAGCCTAAAATGTGCAACTCCCGAACTCTGAACTCATGAAACATTGTAGCCTAGAGTTTTGCGCGCACGCACACAGCCACATCATGATACATTGTTAACACACAGCCCTAGCCAGCCACGACGTCAAATACATTGAAACACGCAGTCTAGCGCACGCACACAGCCCAGCCACATCAAATACAAACAAGGGGGGTGTTGGAGCCGATGACGGTAACGTTGTCAGGGACAGGGGTGGATGTGGACTTATCACAACGCTTTGATATTATCCCGGTTAGGTTCCTGCATTGGTCAGTTAAAAAGTAGTCTACATAGTAGGCTAATGACATCCACATGCAATATCTTTACAACAACAACGCCTAACAACGACCTATTTATTTGGACAACTTTGTTTAGCCCTATAAAGGCTACCTTTAGTTTTGTTCTAGCGAAGGCTACGTTCACGTATGGCTTTACACAGCGGTAATACTAGCCATTTTGACAAGCGCAATAATCTTGCCTATCTTGTGCTTGCGGCTTGCCCATTTGAAATAACTCCTCTCGCTTTGCTGTCTCCATCCTTTCAGTTTTCGTTGTTTAAAAAACGTGTTATATCCATGATGAGTCTCGAGTTAATGAATTAGCTTATAACATTGTGTGCTGATAACCAGCATAGATAGTAATAGAAAACAGCAAGCTAGTCGACAACTTCTGTAGCATGCGTATGTAGGCTCTCCTGCTCAAACAAAAAGTGCGCACGTGCATAGTTCTGCATTAAGTTGATTTTGATAACGTGTTTACAAACTTACTTTATAGAAAATTGTAAATAGCCTACCGTCATGCAGTTAATGGAATACTGTGCAGAGTTGGGAAGTTATGGTAGCCTAGGCATATTTGGTGTGAACACACACACACACACAGGGGCAATTCTCTCTCGAGTAGCCTGATATGCACAGTGCGTACTTGGGTTCGGCCGTGGTTTTGGCGCGCCTTACTGAGAACGTCTGGCTGCCGCTCTCTTTTTTCGAGCTCCGCTTTCATATTTCCTAATTGTCTCATGCGAAGCCATTGTTGTCTGTGATAGCATGCATTGATAAGGGGAAAGACAGGTGACGATAAGACATTTGTTTTCTTTTTTAAATGTCCCGCGCCGGGGCCCCCTAGTGGCCGGGGCTCGGGGCAGCAGCCCCTTTGCCCAATGCACAAACGCGGCCCTGCTCTGATGTATTGTGCATCTGAGGGGCTTATAGGAGAGATCTCAAGAGATCTCAGACAGCGTGTTTCGGCCAGTCAAAATGGCTATTTTTAGTCCTGTGGAAAAGACACTTTAATACATTATTCAGTGCTACATATAGCATGAAGTTTTGGCTGCGGTTGAAGCACGCACTGTTGCAATACTAATTAGCTTCAGTGCTGTTGGGCATTATGAATTGACCAACCCAAGTCTTGTCTTGACACAAGTAGAAGACAATTGGGTGCCCCCTGATAATATTTACGGATAGTAATGTGACCAGGGCCCATAAGAGTCCAAAGTCACGCAAAGGAACCCGACTACGCCACCCAGAGGGAAACTGGGAAATGTACCCTACTCAATTATAACACCTTAAAACACAAGTTCTTATATGGACAGAGAGAGCAGAGACCCAATTCTCAAGTTCATGCAAAGTTTTATTAATGTTTTTGGAAGCAAATCAACTGCTGGAAGGGAAAGAGTTAGTAAAATATATATGTATTTTTAGATGTCACTAAATTTAGTTCATTAAATAGGTAGTTTACAATCAAGCACAATCACAACAGTTTACAGTCCAATATAAATATGCGTGTATCTTGTGTAAAAAAGGGACAAGAAATACTGTACCAGCTGGGAAAGTATGTCAGGTGGGCCACTGGAGGGAGGGAAAGCACCCAGAAGAGACACCAATATACCTGTGCAAAAATAGTCACACACACGCACACGCTGATAGCCACACTCACAGCAAAGGGTGGTGCAAACACGCAGTTAAGAGTGTACACAAACACGCTATAAGGAAACACACTAAGCATGCAGGTGACCAATAAGGAGGAGCAAAGAGTACCCAACCACCAGTGGGCCCGACCGATCCCCAGCTGTGGCGATATACAGCCACTAAGGGTGATGCTGATGCAGCTTAATTGTATCTACGAGACGAACACAGTTGGTCACAAACAAAACAAACAATAAAATGATCCGAGACGCAGACACAAACGTCCCCCCCTCAAAGCACACGGACATGCAGGCGTAACGAGACAGATCACCCACAATCAGCCAGCCCAGACAGCCGCGTCTGTGTGCGAGATATAGTACACGTAAACAAAACAAATTGTAGAAATCATAAATAAAATACAAGGCAAAACAGCAATAGGTAGCTCTTCCTGAAGGCAAACAGAGTAGCATTAGCATTACATTTGAACAGCAACAGATACGCAATGCAACCCATGACAGTACATGCTGGTATTACCTTGCATCCACGCTAAACTGAGTGCCAATTCGACCAGTCGTAGTGCAGAACCCACCTGTTAACCATTCCCAGAATATAATATTAAAACTAGCACACACACACTGAATCATCTAGTCAAAATTCAAAGAATTAAAACGCACCTTATCAGCAGACCGAGGGGCTTAGGACAAGGGAGGAATGTGGCCGAGTGTTCGCTGGGAGCTCACCGTCAAAAACTGCAATCTAATGAGTGAATGCATAAATGTGAATTAAGGGGGCATTAATACGAGCGTCTGCTGGACACCAAAATAAACCCTGGCTTACCTTCCTTGCAGCGACCGGGGGGGGATTATATTCCGAAAGAGCCGAGCAACACAGCACCATCCAAATGCTGCTACATATAGCGATTTAAGGCCTAGGCTAAATGAGGAAGTGATTTACGCCATGTGATGTAAATTATGGGGCCGGCCCATGTAATCAATTGGGGGCGTAGTCCCTGGCTACAGTAAGTAAACACAAAGAGTTAAATTTGGCATCCAAGTCACAAGGGATGGTCTCCATGCAAAGCAATTCACATTAGTCTCTCTTCCAATTCAATAACACATTCTCAATTTTTCTGTCTGGGTCATTACATTATCAAGAGTTTGAAGCCAGTAATGGCAAGAAATGGCTGGTACATATTCCTTACAAATGTATTTTACACCGATGAAATCACTTTAGTGCTGGTGTTATAGAGAAATATCATCTGCAAGCTTGACTGCTTCTCAGTTTGTTGGGTTTCAGCTAAAAATAGGCTGCAAGAGTTTCTAATTTAATTCCAACACAGTCTTCATTCACTTGCTCACTCACTCACTCAGAGTAGTCTCCACTCAGCCCGGGCTGATGAATAACAGGAGTATTCCTTTTAGATTATGCAGTTGTGCATTATTTGGGCTATTGCTCATCTGAAATATATTTGCCATTTCTGCACTGTTAGTCATTGTATTAGCAAATTGCATTTTAATACAGAACAGAATAGAATTATAAACCTGAGTACATTTTACTGTAATATGAATAGCTCATATGTAATTTCGTAGCAATGTTGGGCCATTCCTTATGCTACATATTAGCATAGGGAGCGCAATTAGCTCAAGGCTGTTTAGGTCAAACAGACAAATCAGATTGTCCAGTGAAGCACAGGGATCTAAATTGTTAATTCTCATAGGAGAATGGGAAGGGACACATCCAGTGAGCTGGATGATTGTGTCAACCCCCAGTAGAGGGGGATCTCAGTAGTTAAGGCACTCTTGGGAGAAAAAAAACACAGCTGAGCTCTCTCTCTCTCTCTTTCTCTCTCTCTGTGCGTGTGTGTGGGTGTGAATATGTGTGCGTGCGTTCGTGCGTGTGTGTGTGTGTGTGTGTGTGTGTGTGTGTGTGTGTGTGATTGTTTATGTAGGTCTGCTGGTGCTTGTGTTGATATGCATTGCTTGTGTGCACATGTGTCTGTGCACACATATCAAACATGTGAGCACATATGTGTTCTGTAGGAGACTGTGAATACACCACACTGAAGTTCATTAAGTCAGACAGTGCACACTGCATCGCCAAGTGCCCCAACACACGCAGTCCTCCTAATGCATTTAGACAACCATCTCTATAGCAAGGGGTAAAAGGTCAAGTGTTAATTGTCCTTTAAGTCATTACATCCTTGCATTGAGTCTGGATCGCAGCTATATTTCTCATCCGTTAAGATAGCCCACGGCCCACGGGTTCAAACGGGCAGAACGGGCTTCAACTGATCTCTGCGCTGTTCCACCGATACAAGCACTGAAAGAACCGAGAAGTGTGGACAATTACTTTATGCTTAGCACAAACCATTCAATCACAAGAGAGGCTGTGAACAAAAAAAAAATGGAAACTAACAACGGAAATAACAATTAATGCTTTAAAAGTGTTTTGCTCGGAGATAACATATGGCAGATGCTTGGAGCTTGTGTGATACTAAGCCACTAGTTAATATCAAATGGAATACAATCCCAATACAAGCCTAAATGCCTCTGTGAACATGCAAAAAAAATGAAATGCAGATTTCCTTCACCTGGGAGCTACTGTATTTTTTCAAAACAGCTTGTTATGCATTCCGGTATGCGTTTGACAGCTCATTCGAAACAAGGAATCATTCTCACATGGTGTTTACCAAAACAAAAGCTAAGGAGTTCAGTCTGATGGTTTTTAAAAAGCATCTCGAGAAAGATGCATATTTCACTGCAGTGTCACGACACACAATGCAGTATCCATTTCTCCATGACGCATAAGAGCACCAAATGTTCAATACAAATCAGGAACTAGTAAAGTTAAGAGGACATTATTTACGATGTGAAATGGATCTTTTTCTAATGTCTGTATTGGAACACTCTGTTGGAACACATATCAGGAGAGAATTATGTGTTTCTTTTTTTCTCCCTCCCAAACTGTCCCCCATTGTGCCTCAACTCTCTAAAGTGCCGATAGACACACGGACAGATACCTATCAGCCCAGATAAAATAGCCCCAAATTTGAAAATTATTTGATATTATCTTTCCTGGGATGGGGGATCAGCCTTAGAACATGGACACTTTCACATCCCGATGCAGTGAGTTTCCGATTCGCTTACTGTGATACGTGTGGGTGCGTATGACAGTTTTCCTGCTTGTTTACCCCTCTACCAGCACTCCTCACCGAAAGAAAGAGAGTCATGTGACTTCTATTTTTAACCTTCAGGGTGCCTGCTCTGCCTGAGTAGAGCACAAACACCTGGATTGACAGGGTCGGTGACCTCATTTTTTTTTGCGATGCACAAAGCAGGCACACCTTTTAAACCTCCACTGCAATCCCTCGCTTACCCTGCCCTAGGAGGCAGACCAAGAGGAAGTTGAGGAGGGAAAAACCTTTACTGACCATTGGTCCGAAATATACCCCATCTCACTTCACTGACACATGCACATCCCATAGTGACATGGAGCACATCAGGTGATGTTTTATTTTGTTCATTTACTTGGACTGAGATGAGCAGATGTTGTGTACAGTCAGATAATCTTGTTGTGTGTGTGGTGATATCTCTCATGACTGACAGAATAACAGATATAAACAGGTGTCAGGTTGTTATGGCACTTAACATAATGAGTCCTGTCATGGCATATAGTGATAATTGATAAATAGTAATGTTGTGATGACTAATGACAAGCTATAGTATTGGCTGTGGCATGTTTATGACATGTTTATATCAGTCGTAGAACAACAGGGTCCACAGGGCCCCAGTTAAGTCCCAGGGCCTAAAATCTCCAGCTGCGCGAGGTGTCATGGTGCTGTTGGCAGGGCACCATGCTTGTTCCATTATTCAGACGGACTCATGAGGCTTTTTTGGCAGGCGTAATCGTCCATGTTTCTGCGCTTGTTTTTCAGCGAAGCGTATCAATTAGTCTGTTGTTTCTGTCCGCGTCGTCTCAAACCGTCTTCCACGCTGGCGCCTCCTAAAATGTGTTCCGCGTGGCTGCCTTCATTTGCCTAAAGAATTCTCGGAATGTCATTTTATTTGCCCCATGCTCCTGAGGTGTTGTTGCCAAAGGGCATGTAATTACATCGCTTGGAAAGGAGCCCAAATCAACTGACTGATTCAGTGAGTCCGCGCAGACTGAATCGCCATTAGGACGAGAATAGTCTGATGTAGGAGCTGGAATTCAGACAGAGCTTTTCTTCAACAGTGGTTATGCCTGCTGTTTATATCATGCATCAGCCTCATCTGTACCCAAATGTGCAGCAGTCAGAGTTCTCTCGCGATGTAGCCATTTGCACTTTGAAAGGGTCCTGAACCTATGTCTGTAATAACAACTCGGAATAACTGGAGCACTAAGAGCATCAGAATAGTAATGTGCTCTTAGGAGATGTTTTTCATGTGCTGTTGGTTCTGTTGGGGCCGGGCAGGGAAGATGCTGTAATGCACGTGCAATACCAACAGAATGGTAGACTTAAGTAGAGTAAAACTGCTGCATCAAAAAATAACATAAAAACCAGAGCCTCAGTGAAACTATGGCAGAGTACTGGGGCTCTGGGGCTATATTTGAACACATTACCTAGATCCACCGGCAGAAATTTTTACTGTACTGTGCCTGAGCCACCTAATGACCTAGTATCGGTCCTTTTTCCTTCTGCACACCTGGGAGCCTAGCAAGGTGCTGAAAGCAAACCCCAGGGAGGCAGCCTCGTGCCCTTTGAGAAGGCCTTTACCCCTTGCACTGCCTGCTGATGATACTGTGGTTGCCGAGGGTTCCTGCAGGCAACAACAGCAGATTGTCTGTTAGCTTGTCCCTGTTTTCACTATCTGTCTTTGATAGATTTGTATTTTATTTTCCAACCTCTTTTTCTGTGTTTCTGTCGTCCTTTCCTTTCTCCTGTTGTTTGTACAATATTGTCATTATTGTTCCTAATGATAGTCCTATTATTATTACGCTGGTACAGTGTATGTCTGTTTGTTTGTGTCCTTGTTTTCAGTCCTTTTTGAAGTCGTTTTATTTTCGTACCCTTCTGTGACACCGGCACATTTCGTTCATGCCTCATTTGGCGGCAGTGGCGTGCGCCCAGCCAGCACTGTCTTGCACCAGCTGCAGTCCTCACAGGGCTCCTCGTCCCCGGCTCCGTGGTCTCCCTTTCATGGGTGAACTCCCCCGACCCCGCGGTGTCACGGAGCAAGCCTCTGCACACCTGTGATATACGAGCATGCCGGTGAAGCGCCAGCAGGAGTTTGACTACCCACGCACCTGGTATGTTGTGTAGTTAAATTCCTATGCATCCATGCCAACGGTATGATTAGGTATGGTGTTATGTGAAAAGTGGAAGTGACTGGGATGTGGATTATAGATCTTATTGACAACACCCAGAGCTGACCAAGATGTTATAATAATAATAATAATAAGCTTTATTTGTATAGCACCTTTCATACACAGAATGCAGCTCAAAGTGCTCTACATTTGAAGCATGTAACACAATAACAGTAAGTCAGTCATTATCAATCACTTTTCTTCATTGCTGGGGCTGTTTATGATCCACTCAGCAACATATCAAAAATATATGTTAGGGTGTGATGAAGGTGAGAGAGAAGTAAAGAATAAAACATTATACCGCAATGAACCAAGCAACGGCAGAGAAACACCAGGGATAATCTTGCTAATCCTCTGACAGTCTAGTCTGACAGACAGGCTGGAAGCATGAAACAGGGACACAAAGCAGGCGCAAGTCATCAAAACAGTCAGACATGAAAAAGTCAGAGGTAGAGTTGGACAAGCACATTGTGGAATACAAAACCAGGCTAGAGTCATAAACAAGAGATCAGTCTTGTCAGAAAAGAGAATCCGAAAACAGGAGCTACTCAGTCCAATAAACCAGACAAAGGGCAAACACACCGGAAAAAATAACAACAAAGACACAAGGAGGGCCAATCACGAGCACGACTAGGCTCGGGAAAATCAGAGTGATATTCGGGCCCTACTTATAGTGTGAGATGAGGTTAAAAGCAACTGTTAATAAGGTGAACAGGTGAGACCAATGTGACGCTTATAGAGGCGAGAATAACGGCTAAAATTGAGAAATCATTGCTTTAAGATTTTTTTTTT
Source organism: Alosa alosa (assembly GCF_017589495.1). Taxonomy (NCBI): domain Eukaryota; kingdom Metazoa; phylum Chordata; class Actinopteri; order Clupeiformes; family Clupeidae; genus Alosa; species Alosa alosa. The sequence continues at coordinate 11,149,790 of NC_063203.1, read as the reverse complement.
AGAAAATTACATTTTCATAATGCACTGTGTTAAGCATGTGCAGATTTCTAAATAGACAGTGCTTGCATCAAATGTCCATAAGAAAATCAATCTTTTTTTAGTAGTAACACATTGCACATTCTCCTCAGTTTCACTCTGATTAAAACACAATCAGAGAACATCTTACGCTGAACACCCCCACAAAAACATGAGGCAGCGCTGTGTTAAGGTGTTTCTGAAATGTGTGTGTAATTCGGACATTTTCTTACCAAGCATTTGCATGACATGTTGAAATCTCCAAAAACCATGCTGTTTCTTCTTGGTTTGCTTTAGCCCCCTACTGCTAAGCCATACCTCCTCCCGTTCAGCCTTTTAGGCGCTGCCGTGCACCACACACATTCAGGAGGCTCTCACAGGGTAAGTGCTTGCCAGCCCAGTGGGAATATGGGAAGATCAACAGCTTATTGGGGGAAAATGCCCCCTAGCACTTGGTGCTTGGGCTGCAATTGACCAAGAAGTATGGCTCAGAGCAGGTTATCGCTCTTATCATTGGTAATGCAACTGTTGCATGACTTTAAATAATTCTTCTGTGTTTTTGTGATCTATTGAGTGTACACAAATAAATGATAGTATAATAATGAGCTTGGTTCATTTGATCTCATCACAGCACCTGGATAATATTTTACCATATCAGAAATTATCTAAAATGTTATCTAAAATGATCAAATAATTGTCCTAAAAATAGCACATATTGCTTAATGGACAGGGAATGAGTAAATTATCTGTCTATTAACAAGGCTGTTGTTGCAGGTATACAATTTATGTCAGTATAAGAAGTTTTCCTTATTACTATTGAATTACAGGATTAGCCTCACTATTTGATAGCTACATCATGTACTGGATATCTCAGAGTGATTGTTTTTTCATTGTTGTTGTTTTTTACTATGGAGTCCTACTGTACATGTGCTTTGTGGGGTGTATTTCTATGAAACATGCTGGCACAGAGGCAGATGTTAGCTTATCTTTTTTTTTTATACTCTTTTGATCCTGTGAGGGAAATTTGGTCTTTGCATTTATCCCAATCCGTGAATTAGTAAAAACACACTCAGCACAGTAAATACACAGTGAGGTGAATCCCGGCGCAGTGAGCTGCCTGCAACAACAGCGGCACTCGGGGAGCAGTGAGGGGTTAGGTGCCTTGCTCAAGGGCACTTCAGCCGTGCCTACTGGTTGGGGTTCGAACCGGCAACCCTCCGGTTACAAGTCTGAAGCGCCAACCAGTAGGCCACGGCTGCTCCCAAACTGTAGACTTCCAAACATTTAGTTTTGAGTGCCCTTCTTCAAGCTTCATAACCAGAACTGCGAAACAATTTTTTAAGGAACTGCACTTTTTTGCCTAAGTACAGAACTACCAGGATATGTCACTGACGAATCATGGCTGTCGTTTTTATACACAAGGATAAAATACACTTCAGACAGTTCTCCTAACCATAACCATAATCTATAATCCTAACCTATAATCAAATACTGAAAACATCTGAATAAGATGTACACAACCCTTTACTCTCTGTAATAGAGCTGATATTACTATGTAATAAACATGCAGTCTTACGGTGTCATGGGGCATTAGTGACGAGGGCAACACCCCATCACTGGGCATAGATAGACTGACATGATCACACAGTTGCATGACAAAATTGTGTTATGTGTATTGCTACAAATAAGATTGCTAATATTGTACATGGTCATCTGTGCTATGTCCTATAATTGAATTGAGATGGTATTCAGGACAAAAGAAATACTCATACTGTACCTGGCCCTTGAAATATATTTAAGGAATCCACATACATGCATTTGGAATTTACGTCACACTGACTGTGAATATCTACCCACCAAAATGCATTTATGCATCTGAAAGTTCCTATGAACTATCCCTTTTCTACACTCAGTCAGGGTGACCTGATTATCTGACATGAATTTCAAGTTGGTCGGTTGAATGACTTTGAAAGATTTTGACACCAGATTTTTCCTATTACTCAGAATGTCAGCTAGGCGTAGTGCAAAATGCCCTTCAAGTAGATAAATGATGCAAATCAGCACAATAATAGGTCCTAGACTGACAAAAGTTTTAATTATTTCAATTTTATTGGGCAGCAAATTATTTGGTAATGAGGTAACCATGCCAAAAACTGACTGATCAGAAGTCCTTATGAATCATTTACACCAAATGTCATATTGTTCAGGTAAGAAATGTCAAATCCTGACTTCACAGAAAATAATTAAAGGAAAAAATGTCAGGGAAACCAATACAACCTTAGTGGAGGCATTGATACTCTGGACAGAGACCGAAGGCACTGGGCACCTTATAGAAAATGGGAGGAGCAATGTGGTGTTCAGTACCCGCATGCACACATACGCTTTCTCAACCAGAGAAGTCGTTATGCAGCAAGGTTTCGTCGGCGGGATAGGCATACTGTTGTTTGAGAGACGAGGGAGGTGGCCACCGCCTCCATGACAAGGAGGTGTACCAGGGAGGCTTACCACCTTTAAAACGGCTGAGGGGTGCGTTTTTACAAAAGTTAGCAACGATGTTGCTTGCTGAACCACCATGACCGAAAGAAAAACATTTTTCAGAATAGGAAATATTTATTATGACTGCCGCTAGCGAAGCTAGCAAAGCAGTCATATAGGGATTGTCAAAGTTTGGTCAACGATACCCGGGACACCGAACCACCGGGGCACATGAAATTTGGTGGGTATGTAGCCCCACTAGACTTTTACGGAAAAATTTCGTTTGGTCCCGGGGGCCCTCCCTCCCAGCGCTGGCCCCAAAACCCAAAAAATTCAGTTTTTTGGGTTGAGTGATGGAGGCCAATTTGATTATTGATGTATTTGTAGAAAACCATAAATGCGGTTATAGGCTACCAAGAAAATTGATAACAGCACTAATTGCATCTTTTGACTGTCATCTCATTTACTTATGACCATAACCTAGGCTACTAACAGGAGCTAAGTGAGTTAGCCACAACACGTTCGCTATGTGATGCTTTTCTAATGGAAAATGTATAGGCTACCTGAAAGATAACCTGTCTATGATGCATCCTAAACACCGGGCTGGGACATTTCTGCTCAAAGTCTCAAAAAGCATCTGAGTCAACGTTCATTCCCAAACACCCATATAGGCTATTTCAATCCTCTATTTTCAAAGGTGATTCAAGTAAGGAAGAGCATGGCTCAAAGTAAAGTAACTAGGACTGAAACTACATAAATTCGTCAAAGTGAATAATTTGTGTCAACTCGCCGCAATGTAGATTTATTAACGCACCCATGATCTACATCTCCATTTAAACCAAATGTTTTAGAGCGCACGTTGAGAGATGTATCCAGGGCAGGGCTGTACCTACACATATTTGTTGCACATGCTATAAAAACCATTCTTTGCGATGGATGATTTAGTACCAACGTTACACCGGTCCAAAACAGTTTTGCCTATGACTATACCGTGAGACTGAGACGTTTTTTGTTTGTTCGAAGTGCGTGTTTAGGGTGTGAGAGGGGAGTCGATGTGCTTTGATAGCTTGGTAGTAGTAGTCTATGCGATTAAAAATGTGTGTGTGAAGTATCCAAACAATGATAACGCTTTCTTTATGGCTGCTTTAGCAGACCTTGAGCTACTGTACAGTGGGTTGGGTTCCATTTAGAAGTGTCGCTTTCCGTGATTCACACAGCTGCGTGAAATGTATTACTACTGATATGCAAAACTATTAACTTTTCGCCAAAAGGTGGCAGCTTAAGTCCACTTGATACTTTAAGCCATTGGTTCCCAAAGGAGATTTTATTTGGGTCGCCAGCATAGCCTAGTGACAATTTATGTTGTGTAGTAGGCCTAGCATAGGGCCTACCTTATACAGCTTACAGTTTGTTAACAGTCACGGTTTTGTCATAACTCCCTCTATGCATTTTTGCATTTAGAATAGCTCTGAAACCGGGGGCTTGAACACGCCGTCCTGGGGCGCCAGATCTCAATCGCAAAATTAAACAATATTTCTATCAGGCGCCTACCATGGACTAGGCTGGGTGAACTCAGCCTGATCTGCCTGCGATTACTTTTCGATTTCTTAAAAGATTGAGCTTGGTCTGGCGAAAGCCAGACTAACCATGGACCTAGTTGCAAAATGCAAGGGAACATGAATCAGCATATTATTGATTGTTTAGATATTTTAAAGGTTTTATAACAATGCTACAAATTTTTTTTGGCAAGTGCTACAAATCTATTCACCTTTGCAGCGCCAGTAGGCTACTTTGTGTGCGGCCCGCAAACACACATTCACAAACACACAAAATACACAAAAGTTTCAAGAGTGGGGGATGGAGTAGAAGATGGAGACAAATTCATTAATATGATTTATTTTCGCGGAATGGATGTACAGGACTGAGCGGCGGTCATATTTTGTACCGCTATGCAGTACATCTAGTTAATTTAATGTTATCAAATAAAGAGGCATAGCATTAGGGGGTAGTGGTGTGAGCGCTCATTCAATGTGTGTGTGGATCTGAGCAAGTGAAACCCTTAATCACAACAAATAAAGGAACCCCTGACTTGACACCTTAAATGCAAATTAAGGGGTCACACCTTAAGGTAAAATGAAGGGCCTGTTTTACAAATTAAAGGACCACTTAATATAAATTAGAGGTAATTTAAGGTAAATTTGAGTATGTTTCGCAGTGGAACAAGTCATCTGCTTTAGCCACTGTACCATTGATCAGTGTGGTAGCTTCTAGAGTCTGTCAATACCATAATAGTGGCCTATCAAAATGCAAGCCAACACTCAAATTGACATAAGTAGCAAGAATGAGCCCAGCAGGGGAGTTAGTCTTTTAATGAACATTAAGCCAACAACATAGCCCAATCATTAATTTTTGGTTCGGCTCCTGTCCTATCCTTTGGCACTGTTGACATCACCAACCGGAACTACCAAGGAATGACACAGTGTGACTGCTAGTATCTTACTAAAAGTTGATTCTATGTGGCCGCGGCTTGACTATTATTTAAGCAGTGTCCTGCGAAAAAATCCCTGAGACGGATGCGATGGAGATTTCAGAGATCAGATCGATTACATGATCTGAGAATGATTTTCCCCACTGGTTAACGTCGAGTGAACTCAACTGAAAGAAATCAATAGACACATCTACCTCTCTGCCACTCGGCCCTAAATATGAATGAAATGCAAAAGAAGACAAGTGCAAGTGAGACATCCAGGCAAGGAGATCTGTGGACTCTGGGGCACACTCTCTTGCACTATTTATATAATACCAGCAATATGATGCTCAGTTGAACAGCTGGCCTGGCACATTATAGCCTACTCTTCCCTTTTGCGCCCCTCCGGCCTACAGATTCACCGGCACATTAGTTTTGCCTTGGATTATTATTCACTACTTCAGTGTCATACTCAACCCTCAAACAGAGGTCATGAAACATGCAGACATTCACATTATGAGCTCAGGTTCAGAAAGAACTCAATGCAGGGTTTGCGACACATTAGGTGTGGCAAAATAAAGGACTCAAATATTCTGGCCATGTAATGACAAGTATTCTGGCCGTGTAATAAGAATGTACTCCTGTTCCAGGTCAGGTATTGCATTTTCTTCAAATTCTCTTTGATAGATATAAAAAGATTTTGATGAAGACAAATTTAAGAGAAAATACATTTCAGACCATTTCAAACAGCACTAATGTAGGGGTAAAAGCCTTTTTTGAGCACAAAGACAAAGCCATACACTGCACTTTTCAGTAATTTCACTTTGTACATGCCTTCTCCATGCATTCATTCTACAAGACAGTAGCCTAGTTATTATATGCATTATGTATGTGGAGGTTCATGTGCCTCAGTCAGCAGTGAGGGGTTATATACCTTTGAAAACTACAGTATAGCCCAGCCTCCATTTAAGAGTGCTCCAGGGTGAGCTTTGATTCTCCCTCTTCTTTCTAAAAATAAAAATAAAAAGGATCCTCAATCAAGACATTTAGCGTGTAAAATGTACTATTTGACTAAATATGCTAAGAAAAAATAAGAATATATCTTGACTGGCAGCAATGTGGATTTCAAGATTAGCATGCTGTATGACCCACCAGACTATAGGACAGGGCTTGTTTAATGGTAACTGATAGATTTCTTTCCCTGGTGGCCTGTATGCAGAAGTGTAAAAATAGGAACATGATTGGTTCTATTGTGTGCCACAACCAGATACATACATTTACAACGTTAATAAAAAAAGAAAATGAGCTGAATTTGATTAAGTGCACAATAGACACAAATCTCCCATAATGGGGTTTATTTACAATGTTATATAGCAAAGCCTGCAAGCTTGTTAAACAATAACCACCATTACTGAAGATGCAGCTTGTCAATAAGCAAGTGTGGCTGAATCAGCTTGCTATTGTGGAAAACAAAACAGCTGAGAGCAGGCTGACAGAACTGTACAAATTATTCTCCTGTGAATACAGCCCAAATTTGTTGGATCAGTTTCATTGTGTTCAACATATAACAAGGTTTTGGTGACAGCACAAAGAGAGACATATGACATTCATCAATATTATTGTGACACGGGATTCTTTTAGCAAATAAACTCGCTGTGTGGGTCAAAGTCAATGGAAATCAATACCTCTTTTAAATTCCAGTGCAAATTGAATATATTCCATAATCAACACACTCTTGCAAGTTTCCTTCATATAAAAGTTCATGAGACACAGAAGGAGAGTGGTTGATTTTCATAAGTTCTGGGAATATTTCAGTTACAGTGATGGAATATTTTCTTTCATTCAGTTAGCTCTTGTTTGTGTGGGCCTTTTGTAAAGCACAAGGCTTTGTTAGCAACAACAAAAGCAAGATACTTGGGAATTTTTCAGTGTGAACCCTCACAGACAGACCCTCTGTAAGGAGTCAGAGGCAAAGAAAGCTCTGGAACAATATGCGTATCTCACAGGATGGCACAGTCATTCTGTCAATCCAAATGCTTTTGGAGGAAAAGGTCTATTTGAATGGGTCAATATTTCCTCTGTGAGGGTGCAGCAAATGCAGAAACAAGCTCCCTGTCACAGAGGGTGATTTATCGCTGGTGTGCTAAATAAATAAGAAAAGACAAAGGCACCTGCTGTGCATATATAGACACACACACACACACACACACACACACACACACACACACACACACACACACACACACACACTCACACACACACTCACACTCACACACACACACACACACACACACACACACACACACACACACACGTATATACAGCTCTACATTAAGAGAATACTCTAGGGTGTTCTCTCACATGTGCAGATCAGTGCAGCATGTTCCAATCGAATGTCACGCGTATGAAAGGACACACAACAAACACACATTTCCTGGCTGAACGGCTATAGTGGCTCCTGCTGTGAGAGATGAAGCTGGCTGCCGCTGTGCTAGATGAGGCTGCCATCAAGCTCAACTGGATAAGATGTTCATACATGCACTGTGTCAGGACCACTTGGCTCAAAGTAGAGCTGACATACAGTAGGGGAGACCACACTGAACTTAATGTTTAAATATGATGTTGGTTTATTAACGAATGATTTGTCCGAAGTCTGTAAGTGGTAAGCAAACCAAAAGTGTCGTGCATATCAGTATGATGTAAGTGTAAAGCAAAAAGGTGAACAGGTACACCCATCACGGCATAGCCGGGCATGACAACTGTGTCCCAACACTTGGGCCATCTGCCACATACTTTCATACACCAATACGGCAATGTGGCTGGTAACTTTTTAAAGTTACTAGCCAATCAGAATTTCTATTAGCCAATTTTCTTCCGGTGAAAATAAGAGAATTATGAGTTTATGAGATGAGTGTCACTGAATGCATTTGATCATTGTATTAACATTGTTGGCATGAATACGTACCACAAAATATACACAGAAAGTGCACTTCACTTCATTTCATGTTTGGGATCTCTATCTATCTATTTCTCTGTCGATATCCTCATCCCCTGCTTCATTCCTATTCTCGCCCCCATAAGTCTGTCCCAACCACTGCCGCATTTAGTTTAATCTTAACTTAATAAAAAGGAGATATCAATTATCATCAACAATGACAAGCCAGCTAGAACCTGCCACTCGTTTTCTCTCCCTCTCCTGCACACTCAGACGCATTCTCAATTAAATGGAGTAGCATAGGGCCTATGTTCAAGTTGGATCTTTATAGAGAGGACCTGAAAAGTATCATCTTTATGTAACATGCTGGTGCAAGTATCATCTTTATGTAACATGCTGGTGCATGTTGACATTGTATACTTTCTCTATGTATACTTTCTCTAACAAGAGTGAAAAACAGTTTGCAGTACAGCTACTATTTATTGGCTAAATGTTGGTCCCTCCTCTGTCTCTTGGTGCCCTACGCACAGTGCGTGATGCGTGTGGTGGTGGTGATAACTGATCAGGCTACCTTTTTAAAACTGAAAATTTTCGCCTACAAGCTCCTCACGTTCCATCTTCAGCTAACTCCATAGACAATAAAATAAACGATCTTGCTGCTTCAGGTTTTGCGGTCTCCGTTACATGACATCAGTCCCCCACAAAGGAAATAGGTAAACACAATGCGTTCATATTTCGTAATGCATTATGCATTTGTGTTATGTAAATGTGTTAGGTACTTTTTACTTTAGTTTACTGGCTAACTCCCTCCTCTTTCAGTCTATGCTTCCTGCTCTGGCTCCGTTCGTTCTTCTAATTCCTTGTGTTTTCTGGTAGACGCTCCGTTCATTTCCATGGTCTCTCGCGCTGGTTTTTACAGCGTTTTTTTCTCGCGCTGGTAGCATTACGGCACAGTGGTCATGGGAAATGTAGGAAGTACTGCCGGGGGATATATGACCAAAAACAGAGCCTTATAGCCTGGTGGGCCATCCTATTTAATTGAAATGTATAGTCTGGAATCGAACCATTCACCTCGCTTAATCCAAGGGGCGGGCAGAGAATTGTCTTTCAAACGGCCTAGGCATGCAATAGGCCAGCGCTTCACGACCATATCCATTATCCGGTCGGCAAAGCGGCAAATACATCCTTCTTCGAAAGGAATGACTTAAGTGCATTGTGTTGCTCAACTTTCAAAGAAAAGCACTAGTCCAACTCCTCCAAAGTTGGCGCCAACGCCGATTCAAACAACCCGCTCTTAGTTAGCCATAGCCACCTTCCTTGTTCACTCGCGAGGGACTGTCGTTATCCTGTTAAGCCCGCCTTTAAGACTGTCTAACAAAATAGAGCTGTGATTGGATGGCGTCCCGGCGTCAGCCAATAGAAATCCCTATGGTTTGGTACTAGACGTACAGGCTGAGCAAATTAATTTGCCGCCGCTAGAGTGCGTCTAGATTTCTAGGCTAAGAGCCTTATGTATCATGCATGTAATGCCTCATGCATCACCGGCCAAACTGGCTAGTACGTTTTTATTAACACCCGCCAAAATGAATTTTAACCCGCATTTGGCGGGTGTTCATTTAGAACCCTGATCACCACTACTCCAATCCTCTTTGACTGGCAGTGGACAGTAAAATTGAACACTATATGTGAATGAGCAGACAGCTCTCATTGTTTGTGGTTCTATGTCAGACACTGTTTTTAAATGAAACCTCATGACACAAGAGCTTCAATGACAGTATGACGAGTAATAATCACCACAATAGAAACATGATTACTTCTATTGTGTGCCACAACCAGATACATACATTTACAACGTCAATAAAAAAGAAGAAGAGCTGAATTTGATTAACTGCACAATAGACACAGATCTCCCATAATGGGGTTTGTTTACAATGTTATATAGCATGGTGTTGCACCATTAATAATTTACTGTGATGATAAAATAATGACTGTAAAAAGTTCATACAAGTTTTTGGCCACCCCTCATCCCTGGGTAAGTAAAATATTAATGGAATTGGGAGTAAGTTGCTTTGAAATCACAGAAAGTAAATACTTGATCAAGGTTGTTATGAATCCTTCTTTGACTGACATTACATTTTAGAGTATTCCAGGAAGACTGTCTGAAAAAGTTATTAAATCTTCACATGCTATCCTTTAATGGGCAAGGTGAACTGGCACATTTGAAGTTGCTTAGTAGGTCTGTCTGATATTGTTCTGATTCAAGCTGGTTTCTGTATTCCCTAAAACCTTGAAACCACTCACAACCACTTAGCATGGGATGGGCTTGACATGATGACAGACATAGGAGTACAGTTTACAGTGCATTGAATACTACCAATGCCTACGCTGATGGAGTCGGTGTTAAATGACACGGATATGTATGTAAAGAGCTGCATGTAAAACCATTGTTCACAAAAAAGATTAGTTTATTGTACTCCTGAAAATATTTTTGTATTTGTGTGAGACATTACAAAGAAGTTATTGAAACACACCAATAATGGCTAGTGTGATTGATCAGTTGTTTGTCAGCCTAGAGAATCCGACAAGAATGGCAACTAGGTAGAAACAGCATTTCTCCAAACAGTTAACTCTGCATTTTGGCATTTCTTGTGTCAATATGGAAATGTTGTGATATAAAATAAAGCCTAGTTTTCAGTCTGTCAATGAGCAGCTATTATATTATTTTGCCCTGCACTCTATATTACTGCTGATACCCTTCTTACTGTACACAGTGGTTTGTATGCTCCATCAACTAATTAGAAACAGTCCGTCGCTGAGGCAGTAGCTGAGTAACGATACCTTTATCAATGCTTTCTGATGTCTGGATAGACCACATACTGCACTACCACTTCCTAAATAGCACCCAGTGAGAGCCTGGACCTCACTGGAGAAGCTCTATTATCCCTACTCTTCCTTCAGCTGCAAATGGAGGCCTGGCTGAGCCCAACCCACGCCTAACCCCCTGCCGGTGAGCCTGACACATCCGACCGTGATTCCCCTCAAATCTTCCCTCATGGGCATGTATGACCCTGATGCACACCACATTAGGATAATGACCATAAGCACATTGTTTATGCTGGGAGCGGGCTGACACACCCCGAGGATGCGGGTTGCCAAACACCATCAGAGAGAGAGAGAGGATGGCATAAAGCCAGCTCCATCGCCCATCCCAACAACACAACACATACACAAACACCCCTCCCGCATCACCCATGCCCTCACAACAAACACACTTGGTGCCGGTTTCTCTCTTTTCTCCCTCTCTCTCTAATGTATATTGTCTATCTGTTTATCTATCTCTCTCTCTTTCCCATACACACATGCCGGTTCACGTCTCTCTCTCTCTCTCTCTCTCTCTCTCTCTCTGTATTCCTCTTCTCCTCACATATATTTCCCTTTACCCATCCATCTCCCCGTCCTCCCTTCTCTCGATGTAGCTCACTGAAGTCTACAAGGCTAGAGAGAGAGAAAGAGAGAAAAGAATTATCAGTCATGCAAATTTAATGCCGTTTTTATTGCAGGAGGATGAGGCTCTGAATATTGAAACATAAGTTAATGTTTAATGCAAATGAGGGAGAAGAAAAGAGTGAGATGAAGTTGGATGGGAGGCGGGAGACGGGGGACCAGGAATCACTGTTGGAGAGAGACACACACACCACACAGAGGATAGGATTATTCAGCCACTTGACTTTGGCAAGGGAGCGCATCGGCACCCCGACGGCCCAGGAGCAACTCTCAAGAGGCGGTGCTGTCAAGACTCAGGGCTGCCAGCGAGCTTAGAGGAAATCAGTCAGTGGAGTGATTGTTTCGACAGTGTTAAAGGCAGAGCACTAAATAAAGCTTTATTCACTCGGTTTAATTACATGGACTGAAATTGTGACCCGGCAGCTTTAGACTGCGAGAGTCACATGGGTTATGATTATGCCTCCTACTGCGTTCAAGGTAGCTCAAACAGGTGCTACATGTAGCCTTCCAAAAAAGAACTTGTTAAAAGTTTGTTGTTCAAAGGCTTTGTGTGAAGCTAATTTATTTAAAGTGCCTTGGCAAATGAAGTTTAAACACCTCATTCTTTGCTTTAAACTTTATTTCAAAGTTGTACACAACAAGGATTTTTTATTTTTTTGTTAATGGTCCGATTTTGCAAGATGCAAGCAAACGTTTAGCAAGATCGAGATAATTTAAATGGAACCAGATTGTACTGTATCAGTTCTGAACATGCAGTCTGAATAAACACTGATAACATTTTTACCTCATAAGCTAGTAACAACTACAACCTTTTGCAATGCCTACCACATCACTTACAATGAGATTAAAATATGGCCTGCTTCATATTCTGTGTATGCAGTGCATTCAAGTTTAGGTACACAGTTTCCGAACACTATTTACATACATAGAGCTGTTGAATCAGAGGATCCATTCCAGAAGGAGGAGTCTAGCATCTCACTACTCCATATTGCAGTAAACAGATACACAGCTATTATCTCTGTGACAAAAGCGAGATGACATTTACCACTGGATATCATTCAAGCATTAGCGGAGAAGGTCCGTACACAATCACAGGAAACAAAGCAACCTGTAAGATGAATGCCAATGACTGATATAGTTATCTGTTGGATCTGCATATGCACTGGCTATTTATGCCATAAATGTCATGAGATCATATTAAATCTAATTTGCCACAGTGGCTATTCAGGACCCTAGTTTAAAGGATCTAGCAAATCCCTTAAAACACTCATATGTTTTTTGCAGCTGGGTTGAACTCCCATAACTCTGTACAGTGACAGACTATAACTAAAAGAGGCCCACAGCCATGTGCACACACAAACCCTAGCTGTGGTGTCTATCATGATATTGCCTCACAATTCTATGCCAGCCAATGTATCACATTCAAAAAAGCGAGTCACATTTGACCAAAAATGTTACTAATGTTGCACTGTTGCACTGTTGGACTTACTCATTTGCACCATCACCATGACACTCACTCACACAGAGCACCTTACCTTACCTTACCATGCACACAGAATCACAGGCTCAGTCGCTGCCTCAGTCATCGCAAGCGCCTCTTGATTAATCACCTACTATGTGGATACTGTTTTTAGAATTTATTTAGATTAAGTGTTATTTAGCATAATTTGTATTTTAGTATATTTAGTATATTCTTTATTTTCTACTGTCCTTATTGCTTAGTTGTGTTTTTTACATACTTTTAATTACTTTTTTCTGCTGTTAGTGAATGTGTGTGTGATGTCTGTATGCTACTGAGACCTTGAATTTCCCCTTGGGGATCAATAAAGTATCTATCTATCTATCTATCTATCTATCTATCTATCTATTTATCTATCTATCTATATCTATATCTGTAACAGTAGATCTCATTAAGATGTGTAACAGGATCTATTGACATAAATGCTATATCCATCAGCTTTAATTTTGTGCTCTTTGTGCTCTCTGTATTTTAGTAATTTCTCATGAGGAATTTTAATTAAATGGTACATAGACTGTATTTATATTCTCCTTTATTACTCCTCTGAGCACTCAAGTACTTCACAGAGTAATGCCTCACATTCACCCATGGACTCAAACATTAATGTCGATGGTGGACTGCATGGTGGTTCACTGTCTTGTTCAAAACTTCAACATGGTCAGGAGGAGACAGGCAGGCTCGAACCAGCAACCTTAAGATTTTTGAAACTCCTCTAGATCCTGAGCCAACTCTGCCCCATAATCAGGAAACTGAAGAATCTGCATAATATGACTGTTGACTGTATTTTGACAACAATCTAGCCTACTACTAATGTTAACCAAATTATTAGACCGAAATACTGAAGAAGGTAGTATCAGGTATACTACATAAAATGATCATCATGAAGGGCTGATGGCAAATTGGCACATTTTTTGTGGATGTGAATTAGCAGGCTACCTTTTATATTAGAAGACAGGAAGGTAAAGTTGAAGTTGTCTGATTACAGTAGGTTTTATATTTAACTTGGCTGGTGTTATCAATTATCAGCTGCAAAGTAGTCTAACGCTTTTCTCAGCCCAAGTCCAAATTAACCTAACTCCAGATCTCAGTTTTTCTTCTCAGCCTATTTCCATTGGCCAGATCTCATTTTGAATGTTGCTTTCCTATGGGAGCGGATGTGATTGCAGGTCTTTGTGTTGACCTGCCTGAAGGCTGTGTTGTTGGTTGTTGTTGTTGTTGTTGTTGTTGTTGTTGTTTGTTGTTGTTGTTGTTGTTGTTGTTGTTGTTGTTGTTGTTGTGGTGTGGAGGCAGGGTAGCGAGAGAAGCGAGGACTGCCTTCAGATAAGCCATGCTAGCGCCAGGCAGCTATCTGAGCTGTACAGTATGAGCCTCACGCTAACACTCACATTACAGTGGCTTACAGTGTCAATGCCAGAATATCCACACAACTGCATATTTGACCGAGAGCCTTGGTCTGTTTTTTTTGTCAGATGTCTCACTTCTTTAACATATTTCCTCATATAATTGGCTTCCCTGTGGACAGCTAATAACCCCATGTGGCGAGTCTGTGTGGCTAATCTCTGCATATCCCCATTACATTGACAAAAGATGAGCCTTTCAACTGACAGAAGCTAATGACTGTGGTTTTGATGGTTGTGACACCAGTGATGAGCGGTTGAGATGGTTAATTACAAAACATTACAGCACTGAACAGTGGGACAGTGGTAAGATGGGGAAGAGGGAATGAGGAAACTGCTTGTGTGTGCTGCATGGGCAGTTCTTCCAGTGGGTGGGATAACCTTGATGATAGGCCTATATAACCTGATTGTTGACTGTAACCCTGAAAGCATTTTTCAGTGGCACATGATCATTGGTTAACAAACCATAGATAAAAATGAAATAAAATACTTTCAGGGTTATGATCAACAATCAGGTTATATTTCATAAAGGTTATACACCACCCACTGGAAGAACTGCCCATGTGGCACACAGAAGCAGTTTCCTCATGCCCTCTTCCCCATCATACCACTGTCCCACTGTTATGTCGCAAAACCTCTCAGTGACCCTATTTACATTATATATATGTAATATATATTTTTTAAGTTTTTTAAATGCACCTTGGATGATCCAATCACAAGTGGTCAATTGAAGCTTGGCACCGTGGCACCGTGACACCGTTGGCCACTGAAACCATGGGGCGTCCTTAGAGTTCAGAATATAGTAGGCAAGTCTAATGAGTGAAATCAAAGTCTTACACTGGAAACCAGCATTTTGTCTTGTTTACCATTCATGAATTGATTTTGGGAAACAGTGGTTGATGAACAGGTGGTCAAATTAGTTGACTTTTTTCAAATAATAACAGGGATATTCCAGTAGATTTACTTAGCCTGGCCCCACCTGACTCATTCACAAAGTAAATAGAGTCTGGCTCGATTGGGAAACGTTTCCAACACTTGCATCACGACAGGCACTAACTTTGAAATCATTGGTCCAGCCTTACCAATCTCATTGATTAGAGATTCCAAATGTTCTCTGTCCCAAAATCCTACTTCAAAATAACGTATTCAATAAACTGTGCTCTTCAAAATAACTATTCAAGTGCATCTACAGTGGACACTGTGATTAATATTCAGTCCACGCAACCATCACATTTTCCATGCACATAGAAGTTGTCCATTAATAATATTACAGTAATACAGTTGATCAATTGTGATCTGTGAAACACTTTTCCCATCCGTTTGGACAGCTTGGCTGTGGCCTATCAAAAAAATAACCCTCTGAATTAAACTTTTTTTCTTGTGTGTGTGTGTGTGTGTGTGTGTGTGGCGGGAGGATAAATACCAGCTGCATAAGGTATCATCTTGTGTCAAGCCCCCAAAATTTGTCTTCAAAGTGAAACAAATTTAACATGTAACCCTCATTATCCTCAGTGACAACATGCCTGACAATTGCACTGCTCCCTAAGGCTAAGCGGCCTTAATTATCTCTGACATTTTCAAGATTTCCTGGACAATCATCAACCAGTCTCAAGGCTTATGCTGGGGCCAAATGTACTATTTTAAGACCCCTATCATTAGACAGTGGTGCTTCATTACAATGATCAGATGTGGTGGCCTGTGGCCTGGGTATGCATCATGCGATTCAAAGGAAGATTTCCAACCAGGGCTTCTGCATATTGCATCAGAGCTCTTACACTCTATTGCAACACCGCTGGGGTATTTTTTTTTCTCTCTCCTTGTGCCACATAAATAAATCTCCTGTGTTTGCAATTGCCAGACAACAACTCCTGTTGCAACTAGATGTACCGCATAGCGGTACAAAATATGACCGCCGCTCAGTCCTGTACATCCGTTCCGCGAAAATAAATCACACTTCAATTTGTCTCCATATTTTACTCCATCCCCCACTCTTGAAACTTTTGTGTATGCTTGTTTGGCATGCCTGAGTGTGTGTGGGCTGCTGCAGAAAGTACCCCTACTGGTGCTGAAAAGGTGAATAGATTGTAGAATAGCCAAAGAAGATGTAGAATTGTTATAAAACCTTTAAAATCTCTAAACAATCACAAGTAGGGCAGTTCATCACAGTTCATCCATTGCAACTGGATTGATGAAAGGTCACTTACACCTGTAGGCTACATTGTATTTGGGAAAAGCAAAAGGTATCAGCATAATGTTATTTATTTATTTATTTTTTATGTATTTATAAACAAAAACATCTCTGTCAGTTCCATGCCGTTTTCAACAGCTATCAAAAACAAAGGTCATTTTTTGGATGGATGGATTTTTTTTGTGAATGTTTCTTCTTCTACATAAGATTTTAGTCATCTTTAGTTCATGTAATACTTTATTGTCAATGCACAAATTAAGTAACAGTAGTCTGAAACGTTATTGTTAATGCACAATTTAAGTAACAGTAGCCTAGTCTGAAACGAAATGCTGTTTTACATCTAACCAGTGGTGCAAATAACTGACATGTCCAAATGGGCCTTGATGAAATCATTCTAGCTAGACTGTTCATACACATTTTAACGGGCCAAAGTTGAAAAGCTTTTGTCCGTTATTGTTAGTGCAAATATAGGCTGATTCATGTTCCCTTGCATTGTTTAACTGAGGTCCATGGCTAGTCTGGCTTTCATCAGACCAAGCTCAATCTTTTAAGAAATCAAAAAAAATAAATAGGCTGGGGCAGATCAGATTGGATTCACTGGCCAGCCTAGTTATCCACTAACAAACTAGATCCTAATAGAAAGTTGTTAGCTTCCCTAAGCTACAGGTAGGATTATAAGGTAGGCCTATTGACAACATAAATTGTCAATAGGCTATGCTGGCGACACAAATAAAATCTCCTTTGGAAACCAATGGCTTACGCCTTACAGTATCAAGCGGACTTAAACTGTCATATCATGGCGAGAAAAGTTGTAATAACATTCACGCAGCTCCATGAGTCAAGGAGCGCTTGAATGAAGTAGCCACTTCTAAATGGGACCCACTACACAGTAGCTTAAGGTGTTTTGCTAAAGCAGCCATAATGAAATGAAGGTGTCATTGTTTGGATACTTCACACACACACGTTTTTTTTTAATTTCACAGACTACAACTACCAAGCTGTAATCAAAGCACATCGATTCCCCTCTCACACCCTGCACGCACTTAAAACAAAATAAACAGGCGTCTCAGTCTCACGCATGTATAGGCAAAACTGTATCAGACCGTGTAACGTTGGTAAATCTTCCATTGCACAGAATGATTTTGTAGCACGCGTGCAATAAATGACAGTCGAAAGATACAAACAGTGCTGCTATCAATTTGCTTGGTATAACCGCATTTATAGTTTTCTACAAATGCAATCAATCAAATGCCTCCATCACTCAACCAACGCTAACGGTAACATTACCTAGGTCCTTATTGATATTACAAGATTAAGCGTACCTGCAGTAAAAACCAAGCATGTCCGAAACATCCTTAGATTTATTTAGGCTTCAAGAAGAAATGGGAATTACACTTCATGTGAACATCGTCCTATCCTTATTAGATGTTCGCTGCGGTAAATTACAGTCCTTGTATGAAGCGTCCATTGTTTTTTCAACCCACTTTTAACTTCCAACAAAATTACGTCTCACTGCAACGATGCGCCATCTAGTGGACAAACGACTACTTCTCGCCAATACTGAAAATGCAGCCATGATGATGATGATGAATATTTATTTTGGCTTTCTTTTTAATCCTACTGATTTTCATTTTTTTTTGGGGGGCAAATCACAAATGAGTGATTATGAGCCAGGTTGATGTGGGCCCTTGAGACCAACATACCATAAAAGATTCACAGAGAACTGTGTCTGCCCTACCCTCCTTTCGGGGGGGTCCAGTCCAGCGGGGGGGCTGCAGATGAAAACGAAAAATGACGGTTCCATGCTATCCATGTGGGGGTACATGCTCACCAAGTTTTGTGTACCCGGTCTTTCAGTGTCGGGAATCCTTGTTGGTGTCCGTCACTAAATGTACACATAAATTATTTTATTGTAAGGCCCCCATGAACGAAAGTACACAAAACTTGGCATGCATTCAGAGGGTGTCATAATGATCCTACTCTTTTAATTTCGTGCAGTTTTGACCTTGTCAGCCAGAGATATTGAGATGAAAACACCTCATTTTTTGCTTTTAATTTTTTAACTAGGTGGCGCTATACATGAAATAAGTGGTAATGGGATGGGTTGACATGCCCCTTAAGACCAACATACAAAAAAAAAGGTGGACCTCCTAGGGCCCTACGGTTCTCGAGATATTCACAGAAAACTGTCTCCGGCCACCTACAGGCCAGTTGGTGTATAGTAACATAAATTAATTTATTGTGTGGCCCCCATGAACGGAATTCCACAAAACTTGGCGTGCATACATAGGGTGTCATAATGATCCTACACTTCCAATTTTGTGCAGTTTTGACTATGTTGGGTCACAGATACCTTCAATTACACCACCTCATTTTTTACTTTTTGTGTTTAACTAGGTGGCGCTATACATGAAATGAGTGGTTATGGAATGGGTTGACATGGCCCCTTGAGATCAACATACAAAAAAAAAAATGGTCCTCCTAAACCCTACGGTTTTCGAGATATTCACAGAAAACTGTGTCTGCCCTACCCTCCTTTCGGGGGGTCCAATTCAGCGGAGGGGCTACAGATCAAAACGAAAAACGATGGTTCCATGCTATCCATGTGGGGTTACATGTCCACCAAGTTTGTGTACCCCGGTCTTTCAGTGTCCGGGAATCATTGACGGAAATTTGGGCATGCGAAAAAAAAAAAAAAAAAAAATCTGACTAAACCTATATGACCGCCGCTTCGCTGTGCGGCGGTCATAATTATTAAGACCAGTAACCAATAGGAAAAGTATCTATGTTTTGTATATCATTTTTGTTTAACATAATCTTTCATGTTTCCTTAATTGAATAGTTGACCTTCAGGCAAGATCATGTCATTCTGTGTGGATGCAGTCTTTTTGGCAGGCAAGGTGACAGGTTCTGAGTAGGCTGCTGCAGCCTGGTCTTGGGCAAATGTGAAGTTGCTGCTGATTGGAGTTACCAAGACAATTCAGTAGTTATTTCTTGTGAGACCCTTTGATACCTGTCTGTATTTCAAGCTAACTTAATGCTTGTACATAAAAGAGGTTGTTCTTCTAGCAGTATTCATGTGACTTATAAAAGGACATACCAAGCATTTGGAACAGGAAATAATCAGTGGAGTCACACCACACTTGCTCACTGGTGGACTGAAGTCGACATATGTAGTAGATACATAGCATTGTACATATGCTGTCACTATCTCTTTTATCGCATGTCTTAATTTATTTATTTGTTTGTTTGTTTGTTTATTTATTGTTCTTTGTGGTAGGCCATTTAGTGTATGCCTGCATTGCATTGCATGACTTACTAATCAGCCAATCATCAAGGGCCTTGCAAACAGAATGTGAGAATCAACATTAACCAGGACAACTGTCATCCATAGCCTTTCTCTTATCTTAGGGGTCCTAGCATTTCTTATCCTCTCCCCTAAAGCTCATCTTAGTGAGGAAACTTTGGAATCTTTTAGTAAGACTTTGGAGTACTCGTTCCGGTTAAGATTGAATGCTTTATTTGGGAATAAGAGCTCAGATCAGCCACATAATGCAGGCATGCTGCAGGACTGACTTTGAGTTTGGGTTTGACATCGATGTACAGTACTCTCCATGATTGATGGCCCCCCGGTTGACTAAAAGCTGGTATAAAAAAATCGGTAATATTTTTTATTTTACAGTAATTTCTGTGTATTAACTAAATTGTGTATAAGCCGCAGGACAGTGTTTTAAGTTAAAAGAAACAAAACCATATTAATATCATATTAAATGCTCTCTTGTATTAACCTCATACATGTAGCTGAAGAAATTTTGCAAAATCAATGTATAAGCCGCAGCTAATAGTTACGGTACCACCATTTTACTGCAATTATCTATTTATCCGTGGTTGCTTCATATACTAGGTGACTGTTAACCTACTCTTTAATTTCCCCCGTGCACTTGCCTTGAGTAGAACCTCAATAAGTTGGTCAATGTTATGTTAATGTTTTATTAAGAATGATCATGATGATTTTCTGCCAAAAATGTTGTCATCACTACACAAATTCTGATTTAAACACAACTTGTGCAGTTTTCTAAACACATGCCATTGTTCACACTTAAGTTAAGGGGCCACAAACATGATGAACTCATGAGTAATTAACCTGCCATACATGTAATCATGATGATCATGCTTAAGAAATCATAAATCATAATGATGGACCCACCGTACCTAACGTTTTTAGTTGATGTGTTGTTCATGCATGAGGTCATTAATGAGAGACTATGAACTCATGTAAATTTCTGATGATTCATAAGATATAAAGGAATGAAGTAATGCATAAATCATCAATTAATTCATGCATGAATTCATGATAATTCATGTAGGCCTACCCTTACCGTAAAGTGTTACCGAAAAATCCAACCTTGAACAGAACAAAATGTATTCTTAGAAAAAGGAATATTTCATAAAGAAATTAAATATTTTTAACAAAGGTTGTTTTTAGTCAACTTTACCAGGGGTGCCAATAATTGTGGTAGGCATACTGTAAATACAATCTACACAATCTTTGTAAAACTGCACTGGCAATTGCATGGTGTATTTGGGCTATGAGATCAGTCCACCAAGGAGAGGCAGCCGAACAAAAAAAAAAAAGTCAGAAGTTGAATCCCAGACTACTGGATATCAACAGACATATTTCAAATAGATATGATCTAATTATGATACTAGTGAAATGGAGATTTAAGATTATTTTGCTTTCATGTTGTTTTTGACTTCCTGTCCTTTTTGTGTCTACACCTCCTCTGAGCGGCATAAAATAAATTGCCTGTGTGTGTTTATGCAACCAAACATCATTCACTTGACTGTTTATTTTGAGTAGGCAGTCGTCACTAAAGGCACTAAGGCGGGGATTCACACAAAGGGATTCTATTATATTCTAGTGTCATTTTAATTTAGATAAGGCCATAATCTCACTAATGTTGCCAGTTCACAGAGCCTCAGTGGGAGTCCAATGCTACAAAAGACTTTTGGGTTTGGGCATTATCCCTCTTAATGCCATGCCTGTTGTCTGTAAATTTCAGTGGTGCTGTTTTCACTATTGAGGAGTTAGCTGAGTGGAATATAATCAACCCACAGGATGTTTCACAGTGCGTTCCTGATGAGTGTGTTATTGAATAAAAACACTTTCCCTCTATCCTTTGTGAGTTTATCCATTTTCGTATAGTCGCTTCTAGCTAGATGGACTAACCTAGGTCTTTGTTTTAGGATTGTCAAACTGACTGATTAATTTCTGGCCGTTTCATTAATGCATTGAGATCACCACAGATGACTGATTTCTCATGTAAGCAAGTGACTTTACATGTTTTTTACATGACTACCTGAAGCACTGCTCATTTTCATGCATACATAGTTGATACACCTACTCTCTCGCTATGACAGGTAAATGAAGCGGCTTACCAGTGAACTGTATGTAATGAACCTGTACCCCCGTCGAGAGTCCTATAAGTCCCTCGTCAGGACCAATGAGGGAACTGGGAGTGGTCGAAGGAAATCGTGAAGCTTCTGCGCGCTGTTAGAAATAACAATTGATTATAGAACCCCTGTTAACCTAATGATTCTGACCCCGCTAGATATGGAGAAGTTTCAGTCAAAGTAATATTACTATCCATAGTAGGCCGATGTAGGCCTACCCACGATACTGTTACAAGAATGCCTTCTAGCTATTTAATTAGACTCAACTTCCCCAAGAATAGTGTGCGAGACCCTCCTCGGCCGACTAATTCGGGAGGCGCCATTTACTGAGTAATGATCCTAGTGTGAAAGTTGGTCAGAGGCTATAGTGCTGGCCTGGACCACTATACTCATCTGGACAGAACATCTTACTGAAGCTACAGAGGGTTCAGGGTGTGCTAAGGTTAGCTGTCTAATTCCAGACTACTAATAAAATCAGTGACCCACCACAGTACAATACGATGGCCAGTTCTCCTGGTAGCATGCCTACTTTCACTGATTTAGCCCCACGGCCCTAGGGACTAATCCTAGCCGTTCCCCCTGGCACATCTTAAACTTTGAGAGATATCTAAAGAAATTCTAGAAAACTATGCGGGTCAAAGCATAACAATTTATTTGTCAGATACAAGCTATTCATCCAATACATTATAGAAGGTACATCTAAATGAATTATGTGAAAGTTACGAAAACAGGTTAAAGGAACATTTAGGAAACCATATGAAGCAATCAGAGAATGAACATACCAGCTCAGAGGATGATGACTACACACCTTAGTGGTGCGGGAGATTCTGACTACAGAATGGCTCCTAGAATGCTCTGTAAACTTCACTTAAATAGGCTACCTAGTTTGTAGGTGGTTACATTGATATGGATCACATGATTGGAGGTCAGCTGATTTGGGATCACATGGTTGGAGGTCATCTGATTTGAGAGTACTTTGAT
Source organism: Alosa alosa (assembly GCF_017589495.1). Classification (NCBI taxonomy): domain Eukaryota; kingdom Metazoa; phylum Chordata; class Actinopteri; order Clupeiformes; family Clupeidae; genus Alosa; species Alosa alosa. The sequence continues at coordinate 11,126,855 of NC_063203.1, read as the reverse complement.
GAGACTTGAGACCATTGTTGTAGTGAGAGTGAATCAATCAAGACATGACAAGGTATACATTTGATTACATTTTCTGTCCCTACAGTTAACTGCTCCTGTGGACATGTGACAGTAGGCCCACAATAGGCCCACACTTAGTAATTGATCAAGAGTCAATATATGACTGAAAAGATTATCATCAGCCTGGTAATTAGGATCCTTACAAGAGTACAAGTGCAAACTCTACCTGTCAATAGGTAGGCTCCATGTGACTTTGAATTAAGCAGAGGATTAATTTTGTGAAATCACTCCGATCTGCAGGAGCGTTCGTTCCTTTGCCCACATGCCATTGTACAGGGACCTGGTTATCGCGTGGACAGCTGTAGTGGTTTGCTCATCCTAATGTCAGTGTCATTAGGCCCACGTGGGCGTGAAGTCTCCATGCATAATGCATGATGTGATGATGAATGCCCAGATCCCACTGAAGCGACTCCTCCCTCCTCCTCTCTCCTCCACAGCAAAACTCCCCCCCACCCCCCAACACACACACACACACACACACACATTTCAACATCACCTACCCCCCCCCAAATGCCACAGGGCTCTTTTCAATGACAGTTGTGGTCGTGAGCCGAGAGAGGGACTTAGACATGGTGGAGGAAGAAATTAAGCAGTATGATGCTCATTCATTATTAATATGGAGCAGGTCACCTGTCAGTCCCCTGACTGAGAACAGTGACTCACCCACTGACACACACACACACACACACACACACACACACACACACACACACACACTCACACACACACTCACACTCACACTCACACTCACACTCTCACACACACACACACACACACAATCACATTCACACGCGCGCGCACACACCGTATGCTGCATGGACACAGCAGAGTCAGGAGCATGGAGCATGCTCCAGACACCTGTATGATGTGAACCACAAAGTCCCCAGCTCGGATATGGACTTGGGTGTCATTATGTATGCAATTGCTCTCTCTCTCTCTCTCTCACTCTCTCTCACTCTCTCTCTCTCTCTCTCTCTATCTATCTATCTATCTATCTTTCTCTCTCTCTCTTTGGTAACTGACTTGGTTACAGGGCGTGGGGGTGGCAATGATGCCATTATGCTGAGTATGTGAATAGGCGTTTGATGCATGGTGCAACACCTCTAAGCAGAAGCATATCATTCCCTGACCTGCAGGGTGTGAGGGGGGTAGGCATGTGTCACTGAAATATGCATGACAGTGAAGGACAGCTTTGGGTGCGCTTGCGTGTTGATGGCATGTCAATAGCACACAGGTGTGTGTGTGTGTGTGTGTGTGTGTGTGTGTGTGGGTGTGTATGTGTATGTTGACACATCTTCCATGCTTGTGTGTTGACAACATGTCAATAGCACAAAGGTGTGTATGTGTGTGTGTGTGTGTGTGTGTGTCTCTGTGTGTGTGTGTGTGTGTGTGTGTGTGTGTGTGTGTGTGTGTCTCTCGCTCTCTCTCTCTCTCTCTGCGTGTATGTGTGTGTGTGTGTGTGTGTGTGTGTGTGTGTGTATGTGTGTGTGCGTGCGTTGACACCATGTACAATTCATGTTTATAATCATAACCTTTCAAGTCCCCAGGATATACTGCATGGAATGCATGCAAGCTAACATAAAAATGTAAACATGGATTGTGATTCATGTATACCATACATGCTATGGTAAGTCATGATGCACACTACACTATGCCTCGTGCTCCATGGCTTCTTAATGGCACCTTTCAGTCACAGAGGTGTGGTCAACACTTGGATGTAAAACAAATGCACTGGCCACTAATGATGAAAGTCAGAGCAACAGTAAGCAACCCACATCGTGAGAATCCACAATTTCAAGGTGATTCGTTTCAGGTTTCATCCGCCATCTTTTCCCCAAAGCACACTGGACAGAAATCCTTTAAAAGTTGCCATGGTAATTTTTGTCTCCCTCATGAACAAATAGATGCACAGTGCTCCACTCTAATGATACAGCTCATTAAATTATTGATGCATATTTAATAATTTATAGCAATTTTGGCAGATGCTAATATGTGTCATAGGGATTTCGTTAATCAACATTAATTCACTTGAGGAAACTTGATGTGAAATGGCTTAAAATAGCTTCCCACCCCTAAGAGGCATTTACCTCATGCAAGACTTACACAGTGATTATGCCCCAAACACCTGCTACCACTTACCACAGAGTTTAGTTTCACTGGTAATCCAGTATAACCCAGAGGAAAATATATGATATTTTTCTTGGAACCGCTGCAGTCTGCAAACAAAGGATAATTTAAAGATTTCAAAAATGTGTAATGGTTCAAATGGTGTATTTGATGCATGTTCACTGTCAGAATAGTATTTTCACTGTACATGTACACTGTACTCTAAAAAATGTTGGGTTAAAAATAACCCAAATATAACCCAGCCGCTGGTTAACTATTGGACCAACACCACATTGAGTTATCCTAACCCAATGGTCTGGGTACATTATTAAACCCAGCAGGTTGGGTATGATTCTAACCCAAAACGCTGAGTTATATCAACACAACGTTAGTTAAATTGGCACAATAGACTGGGTAAAGGTAACCAATGTGCTGGGTTATAATTATATAAATGTTGAGTAAAATTTACACAGTATATTGGGTATAGATTCAACCCAAACCACTGGGTTATATCAACAGAACTGCTAGTTAAAAATACCAGTTGTCGGGTTTTCTAAACCCAGTATTTGGGTTGCATTGAGAGAAAAAATAAAACAGTTCGACATAATTATTTATTTGACAGACTGAATAATAATACTTCAAAAAAGTTAAAAACAGATACATACCTTCCGAAATCGCCTGATTTCCACTGCATGTTGACAGCTGCTGGACTGCATGGACGGTTGAAAGAATAACGATTTCTCCCGAACTCTCAAATAATTATGCAGCTGTGTTAAAGTTACCCTGGTGCTGGGTAGTGTGCTCACGTCAGGTGGGGGAGAGGAGGGGCGCTGTCCTAAACTATCAACCCAACAAGCTGGGTTACAGAAAATAACCCAACATGAGTAAAAACAACCCCACACAATGACCCAACAGTTTCAACTCAGCATTTGGTTTGAGAAAATAACCCAGCATTTTTTTCTGACGGCTTTAACCATTTTTGTATGATGGATGTCTGCTTTTCTATGGCTGCATTAGAAGACATTTTGCAGTGTGTGCAATCCTTAAAAGATTATGGCAGCCAAGATATGATGGCATCCAGTTGTAAGGCCAATAATTTGCATACCTAAACCAGTGGGAAGGTCTCATATTGACAAAAGCCTCTGTAATCACAGCACCCCTGTTAATACATGTATTTGAACTGAAGGGTCTCTGTTACCAGATGGCCTGGTTCTCATCACCCTGCTGAGGGCCTAACTCAGTCCTGGGCTTCTCCTGGACCACAGGAAAATACCTGAATTCTATCTGTATTTATCAAAGGAGAAATGATGATCGGCACGTGTTTGGTATCAGGTTATCAGGTTATCAGGTCTCCATGTGAGAAATACAACAGTTGTAAACAAATTGTCAGTTGTAAAGTTGTAAAGTTAATATGATTTTTCTATAACCTGGGATATTTGATGTCCTCTCTGATGAGAGTCCCTGGTGATTCAGGGTTTTCCAGATAAATGTCGTCTCTATGTTAAAGTTGTTTTGGATATAAGGGAGGAACACAGATTCTTCTTTCTCAGATTCTTCTTACTAGGCTCTGCCCTGCCTGCTCACTCTTCTAGAGGAGACCTTGATCTCTCTCTCTCTTTCTCTCTCTCTCTCTCCCTCTCTCTCTCTCTCTCTATCTATCTCTCTCTCTCTATGTATCTCTCTTTCTGTGTTTATTTGGGGTTTATGTTATTTTCTTTATAATTGATTAATTATTTGATCTGGTGTAATTGACATTCTAACGTGTTAAGTTTATTTTTAAGTCTGTTATTAACTACTTGGTAATTATTCGAGGTCAAGTTCTTAATTTTATGGAGTCAGATTAATCATAGTTTCTCAAAATATTTACCACTGCTTCACCATTTTGTTCTAATGTTCAAGGCACATTTAAACCTTTCTTGGCCAACGCAATTCTCATCTTGAGGAGCGTCTTGTGCCATCCTTACACAGTGAAAAGGTACATAGGTACAAAGGTACATTCTGGCTTGTGCGAGATTAGAAATTAAATAAGAGATCATTAGTATCAGTGGTTGAATAATAGCAATCAAGAGTCTGTGGCTTCACTGATAAGACATCACATGGGTTTGTTTCTACATATTGAAGGCAAGTCTGCTGTGCTATCAGGAAAGACTTTGCTGAAACACTATGCAGATCCCCCACAGAACCATAGAGGTTATAAATAGGACGTCCTAATTTCCTGTAAACCTGATGGAAAGATAAGCCTGATTTTACATGTATAGTGGCTCACACCTTTGTGTGTGACGCGACCATGAAAAATACCTACAACATCTGTGGGTAGAGCTAGGAGGGCTTACAGTAGACATGCGTTATCAGCCTATCATCTTCCACTAAATAAAGACACCGCCACGGCCGAGAGAGGCACCGAGATCTTAATTTCCGCAGCCGGAACACGCTTAATTCTCCCAGTCCTTCAGAACGCAGGAACCCCGTCACAGTGCTTTTGGCGCTACAATAAAAGTGGGCCACTCTAGTGTTGCAAATCATCACTTTTGCCTTCCCTCCCGCAGCAGTGCCTAAATTTAGCAGATAGATGAACTAAATGCTTTTGAGTATTAGGCTAGGATGAGATTGGTGTGCCCACCTGTATCTACTTAGAACAGATGTTTTCACATCTGACCAAAGGAAGCAAATGTTTATTTGTAAACAATGATAACTAAGTTTGATTTATAATGACAATGGCATGTGACTTTTTATGCTCTAACTTTAAGTTCATTTTGACATTAAAAACTCACAGTCCAGCAACTTATAGTGCCTAAACAGTAGAATATCTTCCCATCGACACAGTGAAGGAGAAGAGGGGGGAAAATCAATTCCTCTGAGGCACATTGTTGTATGGAATACAAATCAGTGCTTTTCTATATGTGTAATGCGCTGAATTGCTTTTTTGTTGATTGGTTGCATTTTAGAAGTGCACGGAGAAACAAATAATGGTCACTTTTCTTGCACACAACATTAAGCCCAGTAATGCAAACTAGACATGATTCAACGACTGTACCCCACTCAGTAATTGAACAGCCTTAAGAATTGAGCACAAAGTACAAAAAAAAGAAACAGAGGGTAATAATTATCATGCATCAGGTATTATCTGTAGTTTACTGGGGTGAGAGCAGCCAGCCCTATGTGCCTTTGTGTCTGCATTCTCCAATTGTGCGGAAAATGCAATGCGTAAATATATGTGTGTGCTCACGGAAATCCTCTGGTGTTGGAGAAAAGCCTCAGCTGCAAGATGAGTACGGTGCTGGAGGAGAACTGATCTCTTCAGGCCCCTCCCAGCATGTATTGATTGTGGGATAAAGCCTGATTTATGGTCGCAAAGACATGGTCTCTCTGGAAAGAAAGGTGGGAAAAGAGAAGAAAATGAAAAAAGAAGAATCCATTAAAAAACCCTCCAGTGAAGTGTTTTCCCGTTTAAGCCACAGGAACATGACACTGGCGAAATTAAGGTCAGTGACTGTACCCCCATTGGGATCCTATAGTATACACACGCATCCTGTTGGCATTCACTTTATGTGAGTTTGCTATATATAAATATATTGGCTCTATTTGACGTGTCTCCGTGGTATACAGTATAAGTCACTGCTAATTTACTGAATGCTAATGAAGAAAAAGGCAGCATCTTTTTCACAACTAAAGTAGGGAATAGGGAATTTAAGTATTTTTCCATTTTAAAGCTGGCAATCAGATCAGTTGGAAGCCCTGCATACAACCTTGGGTAGCAGAGACTGAGTGCCTTTTTAAGATCAGTGGGGAGTACAGAACATCTAAGCTTTTTGACGTGAGTGGCGTCTATTTTAGAATGAGCCATCTGCAATTAGAGACATCGGCTGCTTTTAATGCCTTCGCACTTTGCCCTGTCAGCCTGAGTCTTTTGAGAAAAAAAGAACTTGCCTACATTTTCTGCACAGCAACTCAAATAATACCACAGGGTGTACCAATATGGTAGAACTACAAATCTAAAAGTATTCATGACTTTGGACTGTCCCTTCATGGCCCTACAATAAGGTGCCATTTGATGCTGCAAAAGCACCACTGAATGCCCCTGGTTGTAGCGTTTTGTTATCCAGACTTACTTTAATCATCAGTGCTCGCTTTATCTGATTGATGCTGTTTCTATGGACCAGTCATTACAACTCAGTGTGAACATCATCTACGCCAAGTTCTGATGGAAAAAAAAAACATTAATATTATGGTATTATAAATCGAATGAAAGGAAAAAGCTAAATAAACAAATAAATGGATTTAATTATGAACCCTGCATTGAAAAATGAATATTTCTTATCACAAAAGCAATTCTTTTGCACTCACAAACGAATATAGACTCGGAGTTGGACATGTGCCAAGCGGTTCATTACTAACAAAGTTATGCCAGGGAGGATTTAGTGAAGAAGAACATTCATTACAATCCAAAAGGTCGGTTTACACCTGATGATTATTGTTGCTGTTTTGTAGTCAATAAACCAGGACAGCAGCATCTATCAATTATGGTAGCCTGGGCTGGTAAGCTCCTTGGTAAAGGTCACCCACCACTAACGAGACACTCACAGTGGCCCACTGGTGGCTAGAGGCCAACACTGTCCAGCACATTTCATTGACGAACCACACGGGGGCTTCAAGAAAGGAGGCCAGCCTGCCAGCCTACACAGGGCTATATACTGTATGCAAGGCAAGTCACCTAAAGCCTGATTGAATTTGCAGCCTCACTTGACGACAACTTCCACCACCACAAAGCTTTTTCCTGAGGCGGTCCCAGTGGTGTCACTTCTACTTGAGTTAAGGGTCACAACAAGCACTACAAGAGGTGTGCAGCCCAGAGGAGGCCATGACTTGGCACGGTAGATGACTCAGGCGTTCATTATGTTTTATTACATGTTTTTCTCCAAAATGTTCACACGTGATAAAATGTTCATGAATGATGTGGAAGCTGTGGTGTTCAAAGTGTGTCAGCTGAGACTTCTGAGTTAATCTTTTAAGGTGTGTCTTTTATGATAATACTTGAACTGATTATTCGTTCATGTGTGTGTGTGATATTTTGCTTGATATTAACATCTGAATGGAGGGACCATGGCACAGTGGTATACTGTAAACAGGCCCAAATGCCCATGTGGACTTGAATAAGAGTTTGACTCACTTCTCCCTCCCCATATCCCATCTCTCAGTCATTTCCTGCCTACTCTCCCTGTTGGAATGGAAGATAAAATAAAGGTGGTAAAAATATTTTACTGTATCCAGAGACTGCAAAATGTGGCCCCATTTTCACTATAAAGGACCTACAGAAAAGTAATAACAGAGCAGGTTATAGACTGTTTTAACTGCCAAACCCATCAGGAAATGAGTTCAGGCTGGGCATCGTCTTGACGGGGAGCAGTGGGTAGAGGCACAGAAGGGAGGGCACTTGGCATCCATTTGCACCTGGTCAAAACATGGTCTCATACAGTTCACATCTTTCAGAGGTCAAGCTTGCTAAAATGTATCCAAACACTAACCCTTTATGTGACCATTGTGAGGGCATTTCCTGCCTTGTTGAGTCACATGTCCTGGTTGTGACCAAAGTTATCTGATTTTTGGAATTCCATATTTAAAACCTTGTCTGATGTTTTTGCTCCATTGGTTGTAACCTGATCCAAGGTTGGCTGTATTTGGGGCACTTTAACTCTTTGAGTGCCAAATGCGTCCAGTGCCAAAAACGTAATATTACGTTTTTAGCTTTTTTTTAAATTACGAAACTAGACACTCTAACACACCTTATATGTGATTTTGGGAACTCTGTGATGAATGGATCTGATCCAAAAATCAGATCCAGAACGCGGCGGCGCGCCTGGTCTACAACCAACCCAAAAGGGCACATGTTACCCCGCTGCTCATCCAGCTACACTGGCTACCTATGGCATGCCCGCATCAAATTCAAGTCTCTAACGCTTGCCTACAAAGTAGTCTCGGTTCTGCTCCCACCTACTTGAATGCCCTCATACAGACTTACACTACCTCCAGACGCTGCGCTCCCTCTGACTAACGACGTCTAGCTCTACCACCGGGTGCGCTCAAGCCAATCCAAACTTTTCTCATCTGTTGTTCCTCGTTGGTGGAACACACTGCCAGTTCCTACAAGGGCAGGGACATCCTTTTCCACTTTCAAAAAACTCCTGAAGACCCAGCTCTTTAGAGAACATCTACTCTCATAGCAACACTTACAACAAGTCTTACTGATCCTAGCACTCACCAGCTGTTTTAAACTGACAAGTAACTGCTAAAAACAGCACTCACCGACGCACTTATTCTTACTGTACTCTAATGTTTTTTTTAAACTGTCCTAAAATTGTGAGAATTGTTCTAAAACTTACTGTTTACCATGTTGTTAGTCGCTTTGGTTAAAAAGCGTCAGCCAAATGTAATGTAATGTAATGTAATGTAATGTAATGAATGGAAATGAAATATATGATGATCGAAAACGCACAATCTGGACATTTTATCTGGACATTTTATCATAACTCGGTTGCCGCTTTGGGTCGAATCAGTGACGCATGCACGTCAGCTCAAAACCAGGCCATTTTCGTGGGTCTATCACTAGGTGGCAGTCTCGCTAGGTCACTTCCCGGAAACTTTACAGGCAACACTTCATATTACATTAAAAACACGTTATATCTCCATTTCTAGCTTGCAATTTCTCAGGAACAGAAGTGTGTAGAAATACACGGTTTGCACCCACTGAGAGCTTAAAGTCTCACCTTTCAAACGAGCCATTGTATGTGTTCATAGCTATAACACAGAATATGCTGTGGCTGTACAAAAATCATCAACAATGGTCTAGATTGCTGGCACTCTAGGACAAAGCTTCCGAAGGCAGCTTGGCATTCGATGAGTTAAAAGGACTCCCGCCTACACTTCATTGATGAATGATAACATGCAACATCTCAAACTGGAAAAACTAAAATATACTCTTAGAGGTTCTAATATTCTATAGCAAATGTTTGTGGATTACATAGAGCCCAGGCATTCCTCTTAACATTTGCTACCTTAAACAGGCTATACTTTTATTACTTGTATTTTTTTTATCAACATAATCATGATATGAAGCAGCTCAATATTGATATTAATGCTGTTTTACCGTTTTGTGTTGATGTGTTGAGTGTGTGTGTGTGTGCGCATGGATGCATCATTTTCCTTTGGGGATAAATATAAATCTATCTTTCTATCTATCTGACCATCATGTACAGTGTAAGAATGTGTACTGTAGGTATACACACACAGGGAATGTTAGCAGAGCAGAGTGGATAGAATGTGTGTATGTAAGTGTCCCAGATGCAGCACTGTCACCGAGCTTTGTCACCGAACCAGTTTCTGTCAGTGAGTCACAGTGTAAGAGGAACATGATTTTTTTATTTGAAGGATAACCCCTTGAGATGCAACATCTCATTGTCCTCTAAAAGACAGCGACAGTACAGAACACACACACACAAACACATACACACACACACAAACACACACACACACACACACACACTCACACACACAATAGCCAGGGGCGGACCTGGACACTTTGAGGCCCAAGGCAAAGGATCCCGAGGCCCCTCCCCCCCCCCCCGCACCACACCATAAAACTAAAACACACTTTTTTCTGTAATAATGGGACGCTGAGGCATACTCAAATACAACAAATATTTATTGCCATAGATGACAATCAAATTCACTGAATCAATTGTGGCTTCCAAAAAGCCGACATCCAAAACAACTAGATGTACCGCACGGTACAAAATATGACCGCCGCTCAGTCCTGTACATCCATTCCGCAAAAATAAATCACATTAATCAATTTGTCTCCATCTTCTACTCCATCCCCCACTCTTGAAACTTTTGTGTATGCTTGTTTGGCATGTGTGTTTGCGGGCCGCACAGAAAGTAGCCTACTGGCGCTGCAAAGGTGAATAGATTTGTAGCACTTGCCAAAAAATGTGTAGAATTGTTATAAAACCTTTAAAATATCTAAACAATCACAAGTAGGGCAGTTCATCACAGCCCATCCACTGCAACTGGACTGATGAAAGGTACACCTGTAGGCTACATTGTATTTGGGAAAAGCAGAAGGTAGCAGCATAATGTATTTATTTATTTATTATTAAACAAAATCCCTGTCAGTTCCATGCAGTTTTCAACAGCTAAGAGAGGTCATGTCATGGATTTTTGTGAATGTTTCTTCTTCTACATATGCAAGAGTTTAGTCATCTAGTTCATATGATATGTCAATGCACAAATTAAATACCAGTAGTCTAAAAAAAAATGCAGTTTTACCCAGTGGTGCAAATAACTGACATGTCCAAAAGGGCTTTCATGAAATGCGTCGCTAGACTGTTCATACACATTTTAACGGGCCAAGTTGAAGAGCTGCTGTCCGCTATTGTTCGTGCAAATATAGGCCTCGCCATGGCCGACCAAAGAAGTTGAGTGCACATGCTCAGCGTCATATCCAGATGTTGTCTTTGGTAAATAGAGTGATGCCAGCATTGCTGCAGAGGTTGAAGGGGTGGGGATCAGCCTGTCAGTGCTCAGATCATACACCGCACACTACATCAAATTGGTCTGCATGGCTGTCGTCCCAGAAGGAAGCCTCTTCTAAAGATGATGCACAAGAAAGCCCGCAAACAGTTTGCTGAAGACAAGGAGACTAAGGACATGGATAACTGTAACCATGCCCTGTGGTCTGATGAGACCAAGATAAACTTATTTGATTCAGATGGTGTCAAGTGTGTGTGGCGGGAACAGGTGAGGAGTACAAAGACAAGTGTGTCTTGCCTACAGTCAAGAATGGTGGTGGGAGTGTCATGGTCTGGGGCTGCATTACTGCTGCATTGGGGAGCTACAGTTCATTGAGGAAACCATGAATGCCAACTGTGACATACTGAAGCAGAACATGATCCCCTCCCTCGGAAACTGGGCCGTAGGGCAGTATTCCAGAATGATAACGACCCCAAACACACCTCCAAGACGACCACTGCCTCGCTAAAGAAGCTGAGGGTAAAGGTGATGGATTGGCCAAGCATTATTCCAGACCTAAACCCTATTGAGCATCTGTGGGGCATCCTCAAATGGAAGGTGAAGGTGCACAAGGTGTCACCATGGAGTGGAAGGCAACCTGTGAAGCTCTGGTGAATTCCATGGCCAAGAGGGTTAAGGCAGTGCTGGAAAATAATGGTGGCCACACAAAATATTAACACTTTAGGCAATTGAACAATTTGGACATTTTCACTTAGGGGTGTACTCACTTTTGGTGCCAGCGGTTTAGACATTAATGGCTGTGTGTTGAGTTATTTTGAGGGGACAGCACATGTACACTGTTATACAAGCTGTACACTCACTACTTTACATTGTAGCAAAGTGTTATTTCTTCAGTGTTATCCCACGAAAATATATAATAAAATATTTACAAAAATATTAACTCTTTTCTCTCTCTCTCTCTCTCTCTCTCTCTCTCTCACACACACACACACACACACACACTTTGCGTGTAACACACTGGTACTATAATCACAGATAGTTTTGTCTCAACATGGTGTGTGTGAGAAAGGACATTTTGCATGTGTGTGTATCTGTGTGTGTGTGTGTGTGTGTGTGTGTGTGTGAGAGAGAGAGACAGAGACAGAGAGAGACAGTATCAGTGAAGGTGTGGACTTTATTTGTAAGTGTGTGCATATGTGTTTGTGTGGGTGTGTGAGTGGTTGTGAATGTGTTTATGACAGAGTCAATGTGCATAAATGTGTGAGTGTGTGTGAGAGAGAGAGATAGATAGATAGAGAAAAGATTGTCTAACGTTGAGGGTGGACAGTGAGCAACATGTAAAACTCATGAGGACAACATAACTAGTGTCAAGCCTTAGAAACTACCTCCGACTACAGGTGATATGATATAGCACTAATTCACAAAAGTGAAATAGACAGAGATTTTCCACATTTACAGTAGATCAGTAACATGACACTATAATCATTCAAAAGGGTGGTACGTTTCCTGTAGTCTGATGAAGAGAATTATTTTTGTAGTTGGTTTGAGGTGAAGAAATTCTTCACCAAGAAAAGCAAACTGCAAGTATTTATAATGATAACTGTTAAAAAACCTTACATGACCAAATTATGATGTTTTAGGTTTAGTGATTAGTAGATTGAGACTTGAGTAAGTAAGTAAGTAAGTAAGTAAGTAAATTGAGTGGCTTCATGGCCTACCTTCCTAGGCCTACCCTTGAAGACCTCAGGCCATGCAAATGACTCTGCTCTATGAGCTACTTCACAGCTTTCCAGTGTTTGTGCCTGAAGGACAGTGAGAACATGCTGGAAATGTGTATTCTTTCCACTTTCAAAGTGAGAAAGTGAACTTAAATTCCTGGTGAATGTTATGATTCTCTCTCTCTCTCTCTCTCTCTCTCTCCTGTATAGTAAGATTGTTATTTATGTTGCAGACTTATTTATTTATATCCACACCCCCATTGCAGAAATTGGAATTGATTGTAGTTGAGTCCTCCCCACCTCCACTCTACCCAGTTAGAGCCCCCCCCCCCCCCAGCCCCTCCCTCCCTCCCTACCCCCACCTGTTACTAAGCCCATGTCCTGTCAATTTACCTCTGATTACGATAACTGGCTCACTCTGATTAGCCTGGCTGAGGCGTGATGCATGATAAACAAGGCTGATGAAATATTCATCAGTGTCACAAGGGGTAGTAATGGTTCTTGACAAAAACCAGGGGGAGGTGAGCGGCTGATTGGTTGTTTGCCTGCTTTTGACTGGATATGGCACTCAGAGGAGAGGAAAGGACACCAGAACAGACGAAGAGGCTCAGAGGAAATACTGGCCACTCTTGTTATTCAGAATAAAACTAAGAAATGGTTTGTGCAAAGGCATTATATGGATGAACTCACCTTGTTCTCTGATGTTTACATATACAACTTTGCTTTATTGAAAACATGTTGAGATGCTTTTGATTTTACAAGCCCATTTACAACCCTAACCCTCCTGTTGTGTCCGTTTTATGTTTACTAGTTTTGTGTTCCCCGTCAAAAATGACCGCTGCATTATACTAACTTGTTAAAAATCCATAGTAACACATTCATCATCTAATTTTGTAATATACCTTTCTATCAACTTAAGGTATATTGAATATTACCAGTTTTGAACTTCCATTTGCTATTTATGGCCTGCAGAGTTCATGCACGTCAGAAAGGGGAAAATACATTGGAGAAAGGGGAAAATACATTGGGGAAAGAGGGGGAGTGAGGGTGTGTGTGTGTGTGTGTGTGTGTGAATAAGAAGCACAGATGCAGTCCATCTGATCAATAGGTATGTGCCTGGATTTTATATACTGACCATTTTCTCACCCATTCATTTCTAATGGCCGGTCATTTTTGACCAGGAATACACATGGGTGCTCTAAAGTTAAATAAAACACCCAAATTGTTATGTCCCAAAGTAATAGAGCCCCCTGATAGTCAGAATAAATTAACAATATTTTTGAGAAAAAAAGAATTGTGAATCGCTCAAATATGACCATGAACACAACAGGAGGGATAATTAGACTGGGGCATTTTATATCTAGTGCCCCCCTCATCTCTGGGATGGTTTGCATCACAGTCTGTGTTCGCATCAGTGTGCCTTTGTTCAGATTCATCCGTTTTCTAAGTAGTCCTTTTCAAAGTCCAAGATTTGCTTATGAAGGAGGAAACAACCATGTTTCTGGTTCTTGGTATTTGCGCCCATGCACCCAGCTCTCCTTATTCAACAAAGCCAAGGTAAACAGTTTTCCATTCTAGGCCTACTATAAATTCCCCACCTGGATGACAACACTCCTTGAGTTAGAATTGGAAGTAAAGTACAGTCATAGATAACAGTAATTTTCTGTTGAATCATAATTACTTCTACAATGTATATTTTGAGAAAATTAAACCTCAAAATTAAACCTCAAAATTAAACCTTTATGCAAAAACCGAGTCTCAAGGCGGTCTATTTTTAGAGTGGGTTCAGGCATGGCCATTTGAATACTGAACAGTGGTGAGACCGCACCCTCATTCTAAAGAATGATAGATGACAGGGTGCTTTAGATGATACAGGAGACGAAATAATTAATGTGATTATAAAAGCTTGGAAACATTGATAACAGGTCCAAATAAAAATCTTTACAGCTGTAATTAAAATTATTTTCCATAGAGGTACTACTGACAATTAAATTCATAGTGAGCCAAGCAGTAAAACAGAAATCCAACAGACACAAAGATCAATGTTCATTTCTCTGACATTGTAAAAACCTTCATTACGGTGCCAAGTATCAGACTTCAATGAGCACATTTTTTTTCATGCACACCAGAAAGCTTATGAGACCCGCCATTACGGGCTTCTCGCTCAGTGACTGAATTACGCGCTGGTCCACACTGGAGAAATGCTAATGACGTCCTCTTGTCCTGTGAAATCAGCAGTGTCAGCAGAGGTCTCTGGTCCCGTCGGAGGCTCTGCATCTCATTAGAGACACACTGAGTGAAGAGAGCCTGTCTTACGGAGAGAGAGAGAGAGAGAGAGAGAGAGAGAGAGAGAGAGAGAGAGAGAGGGAGAGAGAGAGAGAGAGATAGGAGAGAGAGAGAGAGAGAGAGAGAGAGAGAGAGAGAGAGCGAGAGAGAGAGAGAAAGTGAGAGAGAAGTCACAACTGTGCCTGTCTTTGACCTGTGCAAACAAAACAAAACAATCCTGAAATTAAAAACAGCCAGATGATGAGAGTGAAAAAGGCGAAGAAACAAGGCCCCACTGCCATGCTTTAAAATAGTGTGGAGGACTTGTGCTAAGAGAAAGAGGGAACATCTTAAGAGTGTGGAGGCCTGTTCTGCTAAAGACAGAAGGTGGTGAGACGGAAAAAAGGACATAAGGAAAGAAAGAAAGAAAGAAAGAAAGAAAGAAAAGTAGAAAGGAGAGCCGATTGTCATGTGTCAGATTGGTGTGGAGAAAAATTACTGAAATGCCTTTTGAAATAAACTAACAGAACTCCTTGCAGAGCAGGTTAAAGGAACAACTCCATAGCAGACCTCACATGCGTTGGTATGATAAGTTTTGTATGACCATAATTGCTTTCCAGTTCCTGTGCTTCCAGCCAAGTGGATTTGAACTATTTCAACATGCATGACCACCTTTGTCAAAGCTGTATTCTCCCCACAAGGAGCACAATCATTATGCACGCATACCGTATGTTGTAAACTGCATCAGGATGAAGCGTCTGCTAAATGACTAAACGTCAGAGCGCATGAATACTATGAGCTCATGAGGAGACCATAAATCAATCGACGCACACCGAAGAAGGGGCATGTACAAAGAGTCAAACCCTTTTGTCTTATTTGACGCTAATGCGTTCCAGGGCCCACTCTATAATTTGTCTACATTTAAGCTAATATAAAGATTAATTGCTCATTAGTGCGTACCACACATAGCAGGGAAGCGGTTCACAAGGTGTGAGTCGTGGGGCCAGGGGATAAAGCGCAAGCAAAGCCGCGCAGCAACCAACTGTAAATTATGATTTTGCTTGGCGGAAAATTTCCATCCCGTTCCAATGTTTTCACACGATTTTATGATCAAGCCAGCCTTATTTCAGTGAGCAAGAGTCGAGCAACCTGTATACATCATTTATATTAGAGGTAGTCATGTGTGTCGAGAAAAGGCAAGGTATGATAATTAAACTCATGTCCATTTAATTGGTTTTGAGCAGCGGACCAGAACTTCGTCATGGCTGAGGTGAGGTGCATGGTCCAGTGATCATATAGTTATGTTGTGCACCAAATAAAGCTGTTTTAAGCCACTATGCAGAATAACATGTGGCCTAGTACTAGCTAGTCAAAGTATTTGTACAGCAAAGCAGAGTCCCTGTATGTGTGCATTTATGTGTCAGTGTGTGTGTAGGGGTTTGTGTGTGTGAATCCTGTTTCCAGTTTTCAATTATTTCTTTATCAAATGATCGAGTGCAGGAATGCTGGGTGTCCAGGAATTGGAGTTCAACAGGGATATTCTGGGGAGAAAACACAAACACAGTATAAGACACTTCTAGGAGTGCTAAGAACATGGGTTATTAAGTTAATGTAGTCTATAGCTCTGGTGGAACAGACTGAATTTAAACACTTGGCTTAAGGTGTGGGTGTGGGAGACATTTTCCACTTTAAGGTGCTCACAGTCATCTTTAATTGCAAGCTTTCTTTGCCCTCTTTGCTTGTATTCTTTCGAGGTCTTTGAAAACCATTTCAAGATGAAGCCATTTCTCAATCCGCAATACTGTTGTCATGCTTTCTGTCTCACCTTGTTTATTCTGTTCAGAATTTCGACCTTGCCTTTGTCAACACCTCCAAATGGCCTTACAGTTTCACCTTGACTGCATTCCTGTTATGGAGCTATTGATGTACTATTGACTGTTGTATTGACAGTTAAAATCCTTGTCATGCTTTCCCACGTCATGACGTCTTTTCTGCCCTGTATCTACTTCAAAACAGCTCCGCCGAAAAAGAAAGTGTCAATGCAATGTCAAAGCAGAGGTGGATCATGGTGTATAGGCATGGGGGAAACTAAGGCCTGGTAACCTAGACAGAGGACAGGGCCATCACACACACAGAGAAGAGAAGAGTATACCCTCTTATCTAACACTGGGGTAGAGAGCAAATAAGTCAATTTCCCACAGTTTTAAAGGTGTGTTATTTTAAATTCGATTTTATGAATTGATATTCAACAATTCACCTTTAACAACGAGTCAACAGTTCAATCAGTTGAATTAGGTCAGAAGTTGATGAATGGCTCTAGCCATATTGATGTTTAAATAAAAGAAGTGATAGATTCATTTCATTAGGAGTTGTTAGTTTTTTTCTGTTATTTATAGTCACATTTGAACATCTTTGTTGCTCTATGTTAGTGACAATATTTCCAAATGTCCATGTCTGTGCAGATATGTTATAATTGCAATTGAAACATGAAATTTAAACATGTATTTTAAATGCCTGAAATAGTGATATGATGCATATGTAACCTGTGTTGTGTTGAACCTGCGCGATTCAGCCCTGCACATGCCCGGATTCGAACCTGCGAACAGCAGCACCTCAGCCTCACCTCACAATAGCCCAGGCTACTGGCTTGCATGCCAGCAACACTCTTGAGGCGTCGGGGAGTGAGGTTTACCAACGTTCCACAAGCACACACTGCAAATTATTTGATTCTTATCAAGATAAAAAAACTTAGATTTAGAAGTGTTAGATAATTGATCTTGTTTTAAGAGTGAATTTCTTATTTTAAGTGTTCAACTTTACACTATAATCTTAAATCAAGCACAACCTTATCTTTTTTGTCTCAAATAGACATGAAATCTTAAAATGAGGTAAATAACTGTTAAAATAAGATCTTTTACATCTCTCCCAGATTCAGTAATAAACTCAAGTTGCTTATTCAAGAGTCACACAAAAAGCATCTGAAAGAAATAGAGTTTATTATTGCTCTGACTTCAAGTATGTTCAGACAATATCAAGATACATTATACAGCCTTCACCACAACTCACCATACAGTGCAAGGAATTGTTACATATTTCAATTTCATCGGTGTACAATAGTATTTGCAATGCATTTAGCCTTTGAGAATATAATGGATGAGATGTAAAAAGGGCTCCATCAGTAAAATCATACAAGAATCCCTCATTTCTTTGTGGTACAGTGGTTAACATGGTGAAGATTCTTGGATTGTTTAGTAAGTAACTGCTTAAGACTTTGAATGAGTGGTACATAGTAACAACTTTTGCCTCTTAAGGCCATGACTCTTGAAAGACCACCCTTTACCCAACAAATCTTCTGGGATACTACAACTTCCTCTGGGTTGACTGGATTGATTAGTTCCCGGATGGTTTTATTCTGTCCATGCTGTGGTTGAGAAAGGATCCATGAACACATCAAACGTAACCAAAGCCTCACCTTGGAGCTGAGCAGTTGTGTCTGGATTCTCTTCAAACACCCTTCTGATCATCTCCCTTAGCGTGTCAATGAGAACAGCTTGGTACTGTTTTACCTGAGATGACACTCTGCGTCTCTGGGAAAATATTTAAAATGTAAATTATTTTTTTCACCCATACAATTATTGTTCACAGGCCCATATTTTACATAACATAATACATAATACATATTGAAATCAATTATTATTTATAAATATTGTTTCAAAGAATTATTCACAAATATGATATTAATAGTACCATTAAAGCATTTGCCCATCAAGACAAATTTACCTGTGGCCCTGTTCCCGGACACTGATTGCGAATGCTGCTGGTTCTGGATGTCACAGCAACAGCTTCTTCCTTTAGAAAATGAGTAGTACATTTTTAAGAGTGAGTAGATGGACACAGTCAAAGTTGTTATTGATTTTAAATGGATTTTTTGAGAAGACGCATGAGAGGAGAAAACTTAATTTTAATCCCACATTCGCTTCACTGGTCTGAGACCTCTATCGTCTAAGGTAAGGAAATGTTATTTATTTATTTATTCATTTTTTTATGTATATTCCTGTGTGCAAAGAGCGCATAATTAATTTCTCGGATTGTATTGCAATTATTGTTGCCTGCTTTAACTTGTATAGCATTCACAGGAGACAATAATATGAAAGAGAAAGTGTGCATCATATAGGCCTACTCAAATCATGCATGATTAACGTGCACACTCGCAGTGTGGACATGAGGCCACCCTTTAAATATGTCGTTATATGTAGGACAAAAATATTAAAATACTTAACACAAGTCAGCATCACACAGACAGAAACCTACTTGGCATGATAAGCCCTCAAAGGTAAAAATAAATTGAATTGTGGAAACTTACGGACTCAAGGCGGCCGTCAGCGTCAGGCTGCGGTGACAGTTCAGTACAAGCGACTCCAAAATATGAGATCCCCACGGAAGAGGCAGGGCTCTGTACCACAAAGAGGAGTGGCAAAGACAGCTCTCTTCAGTGCAGACAACCAAGACATAGGGACGGATTGGACAAGCAACTCGAGTGATAATACCGTACTACTTGAGAGCAATGATGACCTTAGCGAGGACAACTCCAGTGCAGGTGTGCAAATTTGGGCAAGAAACGAAGGGGTGCTGTCTAAAAATTGTCTAATCATGTAATGAAACTATAGTTGTCCGTATTTGTTGAGCCAGAGTTCATGGCTAGGCATGCACTGTGTTTATCTGCCTGTTTTGCTTTCATTATTATTTATCATTATTTTTTTCATTATTTCCCAAAAAAGCATCCCCAGCACAACGACCCCCCTCTGTGCCAAGGAAGGCCAAAGACCAAAAACTCGCTGCTGCCATCCGCATCAGCCTCAGGCTCCTCACTCAGGACTGTGATCGCTTCACCAACCACGCCTGCAAAGGATGATGTTGGTAAGCTCACCTCAGCACACCTCTCAGCCTGTTATCAATGATAATGGCTTTCAGAGTGGCAAATCAGAGTCTAAACTGTTGGAGATTCAATTTAAATTTCCTTAGATTGTGGATGTTACACTTTTTTCAGACAACTCCCATTGTTTATATATAACAACATAAAATGATTGTATTTACCTTATTTCAATTAAGTTCATTGATTTGGGTGTTACAAGGGAAGTAGACCGACCTGCATAATAATGTAATAAAGTTGTGTTTACATTGAAATGTCTGCTCTGTTTTTTGCCTTTTCTGTTGGCTAGGACAGTCTGAAGATGCAGGCTAGGCACTACAAAACCTTGAGCAACATGTACAATAACCAAATTGCAAAACCCAATCAAAGCGATGTTGCTCAAGTTTTGGACCTTGAGTTTGAGGCCAGACGGGCTTTTAATGATGCAGATGTTACAAGGGAAGAAGACCGACCTGCAAAAATCTTTAAGGCATATCCATGCTTTAGAGATGTTCGAAATGTATAATTTTTTTTTCAATACTTGCACTTGAATTACTGTCTATCCATCTGTGCTCTAAATGGCCGATGGTTTAATAACTGTGCACAATGTTTTAGGTAATGGTTGAGCTGCGGCGCATAGTAGGTGGCACCAACAGCAGATACATCGAGTAAGTGAAAGGAAGATGGGCAGACTTTTGTGCCAAGGTGCAGTTCTATGGTGTGTGGAAGAAAGCCGTGAAACCCCCTTTTCCATTGGATGTCCGTGGAGGTAAGTTGCTGTTCCATATGCAAATGTATTGTGATTTATACCATATATTCAGACCAATCTTTCTATTCTTCAGTGGAGTTCACGCTCGCCCTCTTCAATGCACTCCCATCCCTTTTCCCCTCACCAACTTCACCACCAAAGAAGCTTGGGAATAGCTGTGAGGCACTTCTTCATGTCCTGAAGGTAAGAACATTTTTGTCTTGATTCCTTACTGTCTCTTATTTTTCTCACATTGTTGTGCATGTTCAAATAACAATACACCCTAAGTTCACAATCACAGATATGACCTACTTTTTCCAAAAAGGGGAAAACATAAGTGCCTCTTGTGTCCCTCAAATGGTGTTCACAGAAAGGAATACCAAGAAATGTTTAAAAACCTTTGATTAATTAATCCATTCATTCATTCCAGAAACATTAAAAATATACCACCTTGCATCAGCTTGTATCAGTTTTTAATCCATCCTAAATTCCTACACCTTGATCTGTAAAAACAAATGTTTTTTAAACACGTCAACACACATGTTTTTAATAATGACTATTTTAAGAGTGCTGAAGTCATTGGTTGAAACCTGATAATTTAATCTAAAATGATTTTTATAATGAACATACACCTGACTTTCAATACATTTTTATGTCTTCTCACTCTCTACACATTGTTCTTTTTATTCAGTTCCAGTCAGGCGAAGACCCTACCCTGTACCTGGAGAAGCGTCCTCTCTCCTCCCCAGTTCTGCTTTCTGATGGATCAACCATCATCGTGGCTGTGGGTAACGTACCTGTGACCACCCTCCCTCAGGAAGATTTCTCAGACGGGATGTTGGTGTTAATGGCATATTACTACACTTTGCACTTAAGATATCCGAAATGTGTTGCTACTCTCCTGTCAGTTATTCAAACAAAGGTAATTGGTGACACAATCTACGATCAAGATGCCACTAGTGCTTACAAGAAAGCAATGGCTGATTGGAAGTCTTTCATTGAGAAGTAGCTGAGTATTTTGTCATGTCAGTTCTTTTTATTGTTAGCTGTGCCAACAATAGTTTTGTGTGTGTTGCGCAAGCTTATATAGTGTCACTGAGGTATTACTTCATTGAGGCCTGTATTTCAAAGGATATGTTCAATAAAAAAAAACCATAACTGAGAGGGCTGAGAATTGTTTTTTTTTTTGCTCTTTTGCTTTTAGATTTTTTTTTTTATGGAAAAGTATTCAAATGTATATAGCAACCTTGACTTGCTGACGTTAAATAAATGTTGTCTTATAAGCCATTCTGGTTATTTCTGTACCATTATTCTAACAATAAGGACAGGCTTTAGATTTTAAGGTTTAAAGATGCAGTAAACCTAGTTTCAAGATAAACCAGCTTGCATTAAGACAGAGCTTAGTCATTCTTCACTAATACTGAGTATTTTCTTCTACATTTGATATATTTATTTTACTAATCTTAAGCTTAATTTGCTAAAAGTAAGTAAACAAAATATGTAATTGCTTATATTTAGTATATTTCACTTATTTTGAGGCTGTAAAAAGTTTACATTTAAGTAATCTAGTCTTAAAAACAGCATTTTATGCTTATATTCAGTATATTTAACTCAATCTGAGGCTGTAAAAAGTTTACATTTAACCCTCTATACCCCAGTGGAATTCTACAACAATGTCCCAGATTCCTGGGAATTCTAAGAGAAAAGGGCAATTTGAGAAACATTTCAAATAACCAAGAATAACTAAAAATCTACATGTAATGAAAAGTGTCAAATGTATAGTTTCTTTCAGTTTAAAGATTAGAAATGGCTCATTCAAATGATATATGATCGATTAAGAATTATATATTCATGTTTCCCATAGACGGCCATAGGCCTACTCACTTACAGTCTCAAAGTCTTTCACTAACAAAAAGTTATAAATATGGTTCACATATTTCTGTATTAGAATCTGGGAAACAAGATACTATACGAGTACTGATTTCATTGAAATAGACTGGCATATCTTGCACTTATTTGGGATTTAGCTGGACAGTGAGCCTTACAGCTAAAAAATGAGGAGGATATGAACTAACGTAGGCCAGAAGCATAGCACATGAAATCGTGACTCATTTGATAAGCATGTCACCAAAAACAGGGACTGTTAAACCTGACATGGATTTACGTTTTGTTTTACATGCACATCATGTTATATAATTTATCTAAACTTGATCAGTTGATGATAATGAACCTGTTGCACTCGTTCACTAACCTTCAACATATCCTGTGCTAACATTACGAGTCTCAGACTAACGTTACATCAGTGAAGGTAGCAAATTAGCAGGCTTTTTTGTAATCACAAAGATGACGAGACATTGGCCTACTTGTATACAAATACATTTTCCTGACATCCATAAGCAGAAAACACAACGGTGGTTCCCGCTTTGGTTTTTAGCAAAGTCCTTTTAGGCAAATCCCTCCATCCGGCGGCCATATGACAACGCTTTTTGAGCACTCGTCGGGCATCCATTTCGGCAGAAATGCACGTGCGCAAGGCTTCACGACACCAATCTTGCTCCAGCGGCGAGATCACAACACATGATTGGCACTATAGACATAATGTGATAGAGTGGTGAAGTCCCGCCCCTTCTACTTCCGGTCCATGGGACCTATCTTTCAAAAAGTTATGAATGGGAGTTAATGGAGAGATAACAATTATTTTTTGGTCCAGTTTGAATTGTGCCACAAATTTCACATATGATGTGTGTTAATTTAAAAGATAATTTTTCACGTCAAGAAAGTACTGTTGTTCGATAGACTTTAAAAGTTATGTTGGTTTTGTGCGAATCCACTCAGTGGACTACATCTCTCGTCTCGAACGATGTACGTCACCAACGTAATGAAACGATAAGAGCTGTTATGCTAGTTAACGGTTGCATCTTGCTGCCTGCTATGTCACTTAACAGTATGTAATGTACAGTCTATGGACTTAATACAACTTACCTGATGTGTTTAATCCTCTGACTCATGGTATTTTCTTCGGCAAGGAAAGCCCAATTAAGACCTGTTGCTGGTATGCTTGTACAATCTAGTGTGGCTGTGAATGAGCTAACGTCACTAGCGCGACTGATGGGTTTGTAGTCGTTGGATCTTTCACAATGTTGTAATTCAATAGTTACGAAACAAACTGCAAATGTCTTTACATGAAAATTTGTCTTTAAAATTGACAAACATCATATGGGTAATTCAAGGCACAAGTCAACCGGGACCAGAAAATAATTTATTTTTCGCCATAGACTGCCGTTCAAATTTTTTTGAAAGATAGGTCCCATGGAGGCAAATGGAAGGGGCGGGACTTCACCACTCTATTGGCACGATGTCTTCACAACACACCATATGATTGGCTCAATGTATTCACATGTCGACGTTTTGCCGAGGAAGGGGTGGGATATGTGTAGACAATGGCCATATTGGCGTGACAAACTAGCCCCATGCATTTCTATGGAGTATTTTTTGAGTGCTGTGTCTCCACATTAGAAAGTCTCTGTTATTAGTCAACATAAAAACTAATTTAGAGAGACATACATAAGTAGCAGCTAGTAGTTTGCAATAACCATCTGTAAGTGGGATAACGATAACGATAGCTTTACTGTACATGAACACAGTAACACACAGAAAGGGGTAATGTTAAAGGGGTGGTTCAGGATTTTGGACATAAGACCTTATTTCCAAGTAAGCAAGTGTGATATTTATCAGTGGAGACCGTTTTCAGCACGTTTCATCCAGTCCTTCTAATTGCAGAGTTCGCAGGTGCTAGGCTAAGCGCAAGTCAGCGGTATGTGCTAGCCTGCCACTAAAGACAGTCTTACCCACTCCAAAGTACACCTGAGGCAAATTCCAGACAATCGATGTAAATGTCTGTGTTGATAGAATAGTGTAAGAAATACAACTACCCTTGCATTGCGTTGCAATAGTTATACTTTGGTCCCTAAAGTTGTTAGTAGTCATTTTGCAACTTATTTCTAGATTTAATTATCTTAATTCAAGAAATCTTGTCAAGTGAAATTATCTTGCTGCATGGACAGATAATTTCACTTGTTTTGGGTACATTTTACCTCAAATCTAGTGTTTTTATCTTGTTTTCAGACACCCCTTTTTTGCAGTGCAGGTAAGCTAGCTGGCATCCGTTACACATACAACACTCTTCAGATCACATCTGTACTTATAGCATACTGACTATTTCAGGGGAGCCATGTAAGGCCCACAGGTCCATAACTGAGGTGCTCCTTTTATGGAGCGTAAAAATAATTTTAGAAGCCTGGTCTTATTTTTTCAAATGTACACGCCACGATTGGGTCTGTTGTAGCCAGTTCCATTGATTATTGTGGAAGCTAATTGTGCCAACAGACGCTGGGTGAACGAAACACTTAAATGACGTACCCAGTGTAGCCTTTCTGTAAGATTCAAACACACACACAGAGAGAGAGAGAGAGAGAGAGAGAGAGACAGACACATACACACACACTCCAAAACAACCAGACAACACTTCCAACAACACCATTAAATTAACATTATGACACATAATGGAGAATCTCCCCCTGGACTGTTTTGGGTGGCAAGTTGATTTCTCCCTTCCAAACGGGAACTTTCAGACTGTTTGCTGTGCTCTAATGTGAATTGAATGCTTTTCCCATGGGGTGCTCCATCTGTACAGAGTGACGCTAATTGTACAGACCTGTTTTTGTAATGGCCTTTCCTTGTAGTTGCCGAAAGGGAAAAAAAAACAGCGGAAGCAGTGAGAATGGAGAAATAGAAAACAGCTGCCATGTCAGTAAAACTAGTAAAACTAAATGTTTTCCCCTGAGTTCAGAATAAAATCAGTCTGCTGCCAGCCTAAATATACACACCTGAACAAAATTTGTGTATTTACACATTATACACATTTAATGTGTAATGGCACAGTCCACTTATCCCCAATTCCCCAATCATGTATCAGTGAGGTATAGGTTGTAAACATATACAACAATTAATTCAGGTATCCTATCGTTTCCGTGGGGGGTAGAGCTTAATGTAATGACTTTTGTCTAATTGTCTGCTTTTTTTTTTTGGGGGATAGCCATTCTGAGCCAGTGACTGGAAAAGCATTAAGGCATTAGCGCTGTGCTAACGTGATGGGTATCACAGCAGAAAACCAAAGCATACAGCGAAAACAAACACAGTCATCAGCCAACAAATACACACACACACACACACATACACATACACACATATACACACGAGGAGGAGCCAGAAGAGAGACAATTCCGTCCTATCAGATCATCAGACGTGACAAATTGGGCGGCTGCCCAAACGATGCAGAGAGTGGCAGTGGGGCTTAGTGCCAGTGACACAAGATTAATTACCCCGACTAATTACAGTCACCAAGCAACCCCCCCCCCCACCCCTGGAATCAACTTCCTCCTCTCCTCTCAGCATGCATTCCAGTCCCGCTCACCTCAACGAGAAATTGCACCTTGCTTCGACATCTGATAAAATGCTATACATAACATGACATGATTTTATCAATCTGCCATGATGGTATGCGCCATCTGTGACAGTTTTTGGAACTATACTTTTAAACGGGTCACAGCACTAATGAGGATGTGAACATATTACCTGAAATCAAATGCAGACCACATTTAAATGAGTTAGATTACTTGTCATAAGATGTTAAGGCAACACAACACATGCAGTTACCTTATGATAACAGCTTGAAACTCATTCCGATGTTATGCTTGCTTAAAATATAGAGAAAGAAGTGTCTAACTTTGCCAAAGCATACCCAGAGCACTCTGTAACATTGTTGTTTGGGTAGGAACAAACAACCCTTTTAGTTGTATTTTGACTAACTGGGTACCATCATAGAACTAAATGGCCTTGAATACTGAATTGAAGTATTGAACTGAATTCCATTGTGTTCCTTTAATTGGACAAAACAAGGAAAGTGTTGTCTGGCACTGTGGTGACATGTCCTTCATAAATTAAAATAAAACATTGTTTAAAGATAGTAAAGTGGGAGTGAGAGCCATGCTGTTGCTTCTCAAGGAGCTGTGTAAATTGCAAAAATACAATTTTCTATACTTGTTCTCCCATACATACCTTACAAACACTCACTCCTATTCCATAAGCATTTGTCACAAGGTTGGTTGGTTTGCCGCTCGCGGGCCTCGAACCCGCCACCTTGACACACTCACCGGCATGGGAGACGAACGCTCTAACCACTGAGCTAAAAGCCCAGGCTTCCAACTCAGTGGTTAGAAGCGTTCTTAAAGAGGCCCTATGCAACAATTTGAACAAAAATGACCTTAATTATGCAGGTTGAGAGTCATTGTGATGGTTCTACAACACTTTTTGGGTCGTTTGGTGGGTGCTTCGTCTCCCCCTAGTGCTTCTCTGCGGAAAAAATGAATATGCAACTTTCTGGTCGCGGTCCGAACACATCCGGATGTAACTCGGCGGAAATACTCGAAAATGTAGTCAGATTGTAGTTTCTAAGAAGAGTGCAAAACGGACTCCGACTTGGCTTTTTTGCTGTTGAAATTGTAAGTAGCCTACCCTTGGGTGAACTTCGTTTTTGTAATGTGATTTGATGTGTTTGCTCGACCATTTTATTGTGAACCCTATGTGTTTAGCTTGGTTTATTGATGGCTAGCTCGCTAGCTAGTGGGGGTTTAGCGTAGCAGTCACTTGCTACCGAAGCTGCAGGGGGAGCTATGTTGTGAAAAATGCGAGCCCAAATCAGACGAAAACCCAGAAACAGCGAAGGAATAACCAGACCTGCATAGGGCTTCTTTAAGGTTAGGGCTGTGAGGATTTACACGGGCAACTAGCATGCTAGCTCAGTCTGCCTCCGTTACACATCCATGCATTCAGTCATACATAAGCATTCATTTAACCATTCATAAATCTCCATACATTCAGATATACATACAGTATGCATTCATTCCTCCATTCATAACCATACGTACCAGGGACGTGCACAGGAATTTTGAGGGGCAGTTGCTCTGACCTGAAAAAAGGTCAACCCCCCGAACAAAAAAAAAAAAACTCACAGGCTATACACGGCATACATTTACCAACAAAACTAGCAAAACTACAGTGATGGCCAAAAGTGTTGCCACCCATGCTAAAGTTGACTGAAAAGAGGAATATAAAATCATCTTTTGGAAATTGATCTTAATGCCTTAAGTGAAAAATGAGGAAATATCTAACCTTTAAGGACACCAGTTTTCTTAGTGAATGAATAATGTATCATAAATAAATGTTCTTCCTTAAAATACAGGGGTCATAAGTATTGCCACCCCTATGTTAAATTCCCATAGAGACAGGCAGATTTTTATTTTTAAAGGCCAGTTATTCAATGGATCCAGAATACTGTGCATCCTGATAAAGTTACCTTGGCCTTTGGAATTAAAATAGCCCCACATCATCACATACTCTTCACCATACCTAAAGATTGGCATGGTGTTATTTCAGTTAGGCTATTAGCTGGTTTGATTTGCATTGAGCTCAATGAGCAACAAATTCCACTTTTTTAAATGTTTTAATTCCACTTAATTTTTCACGTAATTTTTCTTCATGAATCACATTGCATTGCACTTGATTTAAGCAACAGCATTGTCATTGCAAGTTAATGATTATTAACTGATTAAGTGTCCGTTGAGGGACCTGCCACAGAAGGTCATGCACACCATTTGTTGCTCAACAAATCAGTCAAATTACTGGAAAGGAAAAACAGTCAATTAGGGACCTACTTGGAGGCAAGATTTGGGTGAGAAATCAATACAAGAGTTAAGGTGAAGCATTTCCTCAAAGCTGCAATATTGTTTATTCAGCTGAGCAGCAGATAAATAAGAAACATGTTGTTGGGTTTTGTGGATTACCTTGTAGGTGGAGCAGGTTACTACACTAAAAAACAAGGTTGTGAACTTCCATTCCCAGCTTCCAGCCAGGCCCAATGGGTGTACAATAACACACATGATGCAAATGCGCAGTGTTGCTCGTTCAGTAATTTGTTGTGGATAAAAGCATCGGCTAAATGAATAAATGTAGCACCCTCCTCCTCCTAACTCATCTCAACACCTACAGTCTGCGCCACATTTTTGAAGATGAATCTTTTAGTATGCTTCACGTTCACTTCTGCAGCTTGTGCATTTTAAATCAGGCTCGCAAGAGCTCAGCCTCTGCCGCCTACACACTACAGCGGGGCCTAAGACTGCGCGCACCGTCGCAACTTTGGCCGCTTGCAACCATAAGTAAATGCATACAAACAGCAGCTTACAGGATTACCTACGGTTAAGACGACGTAACAAATTTCCGAAATTGGAGCGGAAATCCTTTAATGCTCTGCTGAAATATGCTGTAACCTGTCATTCTGGCTACATTAACGTTCCGGAATTACCCGAATCATCATCGATTCACGTCAGACATATAGCAAGCCATATACTCACAGCAGGATTGAATCAAGACATTTAAGTGCTAAATGGCAACCTGATTTTTATTTATTTTTGATGGGGGCCTGGATGCTGAATCACTTTATTAATATGCCCCATTAGGCATTAAAGGTCCACTTGGGCACTTTCACATGGCTGGTGCCTTTCTGTTAAACAGGGACGCTGAAAAATGCCCGGCTACATCGTATCTCCTCATTGTGGGCAATTCTCATTCCACACAGGCCCTCGTTGCCTGTGAGTGCCTACCAAAAGAGCTGGCCCCCGTGCCTGGAATATTTTAAGTCACTCCATTAAAGTGCTCCTCTCTGAACAGGCTGTCTCTGACTGGGCATACATTAAGTAAACATGTGACTACCCTAAGAGGTGGCGGGGATCTTATTTTTTCTCCACCTCTGATAAATGGCTGCGGAAACAAACTGATCTGTTTTTGAGATTTGATTTTTTTTTGTTTTTGTTCTTTGTAGAGACACCACCACACTGTCTGTGTTTGGGTGAAATAGACATTTGATGTGAGACAGCGAGAAGGAGAGAGAAAGAGAGAGAGAAGTAAGCTGACCTAAATTCTAGAGTTGCTGATGAATTGGCTTAACAACCAGAGACGACAGGGAATGAGGGATTCCTATTGACCACCCAGCAATCACTCCCAAGCCTGAGAGCCAAACAAGCCCAACTGACGGTGTCAGACACTTTAAACTCTTTCAGTAAAGACACAAATGTTTTTTTTTGTTTTGTTTTTTACTCTGCTTCTCCAGAAATGTGTTTCTCATTACAACAAGTACAGTCTACTGTGAACTTTCACCACAGTGGTCTATATTACTGTCTATCTGTTATCTGTTTGTCTGTGTCAAACTACTTCAAGACAACTGGATACAACTTTCATGAGTTTCTTTATTGCTTTGTAAAACTAATTATAAAGGTTTATAATGAAATTATATTGTTTAGCATAGGCAATAGCCATATGGAAATATTATGTAAATGTATTATGGATCCCAGGGCCATAGCAAAATAAAAAGTTTTTCAAAAGAGTTAGAAATTAAATTCTTGCTGGGTCGAATGTAAAGTTTTTTTTTAAATTTACATTTAATATGATAATTGTTTATCTGAAATGTGTAGAAGCATGTAAGTAAGGCCTTGACTGTAATGTAATGTAATGTAATGTAATGCAATGTAATGTATAATGATTATTTTTGGCAAAACACTGCAGTGAATGAGTGCATTTGCAATGCCTTGCATGCAGTTAGCATTCTCAGCCCTAACTACTTACAAATCAACTCGGGTGAGGGGCTTGGGGAGTGCGAGGAAGTGTGTGGGTTCAAATCTGAGTTCAGTTCTCAGTCCTTTCATGTGAAATGACCTAAATGGAAGAAATATAGAGAAGTGTGAATAATAAAAAAAGAAAAGAAAAAGAGAGAGAGAGAGAAAAACCCTTTGGCTGGGACTACAGCGCCGCACAGGCTGCCCTGTGAACTGAACATCTGACGACTAGGCGAGGAGGAGTCTTCTGAGGCATTGCACCTCTGCTCTACAACACCCCACCACACACACACACACACACACACACACACACACACACACACACACACACACACACACACACACACACATACACACACACACAAATACACACCCACACACACACACAAACACACACACACACAGCCCCTCCCTCACTCAGCCCACCGTTGGCAGCAGCGGTTAAATACTTCATCAGCTGCACCTCGGAAGGCAACCTGCAGGCTTTGATGTAAATGAGGCTGGGGCAAGCAGGCACTTCTTACGGCATGCTGAAGTGCCTCATGCTCCTCGTTTAATGATGAGGAGAGAGAGAGAGAAAGAGAGAGGGAGAGAGAGAGAGAAGGCTAGGATGCTGGATGCTGAGGTAAAAAGGTGACACTTTAGAAAGCCTGTTAGTCTCATTAGTGACTTGCCGTGTCACTAAAGAGATATTGTATGTGATTAAATGCACTTCATCATATCACAGACAATCTGTGATTTGGACTTTATTTTTAGTCTGCAGCTGAAGTAGGTGGTGTTATGATATTCCGTTAGTTAGTTATATTTATTATGGTGTAACACATTTATTACAGTAAGGAGAGGTCATTATACTTCATATTGTGCAAATATGAATCGACCTTCATAACTTCAGAGCACATGTTGCACGCTAGCCTTGGATAGTGACCCTTTGTAATGTGTATGGAAAAGGAGACAGCCTATCACACATTGATTTTTGGGCACCTTTTTAAACGCAAAATGATATAATGGTGTTTGGGCAGGAAACTCATTAAACTGAACAGCTTCTTAACACTTCCTTATGTGTCCTGAAATACTAATAACTAAAGAGGGAATGGGTCCCCTCTACTGTCAACATCCATCAATCATGAAATAAAGGCTGTTCAATTTTACACATGGCCAGTCTTCCTCGCCTACCTTGTTAGTTCCATTTCCCTCATTAAAGGATGTGGACCATTTGTCGCAACAGCTGCAGGTGATATCATCAGCACTGAGAAATGGGCAACATATCATAAGCGGATCACTGCAGGAGTCAATATACACATTGTTAGAAAACGAGGTGGTGTCTTCATCAAACTCAGTCCAAACACAAGAATATTCTTAACAATTACAAGCCCAGTGACCATTAGCGGTTGAATTAAAGGTTCTCCTAGAGGCCTACTGAACCTGATGAAACATTTAATCTCCAGGAGTTAGGGTGATTAGATTGAAGTCTTCTTTGAACTCTGTAACTACCAACACCACCTGTGTTTCCCAAGACAGGAACCTCTTATTTGGAAGCTAATGAGCCATAGTTCTCTCAGTCCCTAAAGCCTCTTTGTTAAAACAGCTATGGACCTGTTCTTTCACAACATAAAATTTAATTCTCCTGTCAATGTCCTTTTGTTTTCAATGTTTTAGATACTTTACACCATGCTTATTCATAGGTATATCAGAGACGGTATTATCTTTTCATTCTTGATAGTCATCCAAGTCTTGTGGAAGTGATTTGTGGAAGATGATGTTCTTTTGCTTTTTTAATGAAGAATCACCTACACATTAGACTTTCAGTACTGATTTAAAGAAGTTGGCAATAGAATTATTAAGGTACTGTAGGCCTATGTAAGGTACTGTAAATTCTAAAATCACCATGATATGCCATCGGAGATTAAGGAAACGTGTTACATTTAAATACTGGCTTCTCTGACAACAATGGTACCCAGTGTGTTCACAATTTAGCAATTCATTCAGAGCTTGCAAATTCTGTTGATGTTTGAGTTTGTATTTTGTTTGTTATTTTTACAACCAAAAGTGGGGGTGCAAAAGCATCCCTGTATCCCCGGTTCCAGTGCATTACAGCTCCTTGAACATTCGTCTTAGTGCGAGACTAACCTCAATCTACCTGGAGAAACTACTTTTGCAGATCCACAAACTATGCTCTGCTATGCTACCATCCTCCACCCTCCATCGCAATGACCTGCATCAAGAATGTTGATCTTAAAAAGGAATTGATACCAACAGAGCATGCAATCTCGGCGTGGACACCTTTAGATTCAAGGCCTCAGAATTACTACTGCATTGTAAATGACATTCAGAGGGAGAGAGAGAGCCACTCCTGCCTTGTTGTAATGCTGGTGTCCAGTGAGGTCCTGCAATGCGCTTTTACGTTTACAGCCACAGTCAACGGTATGAGTGATGTCCAGGCCTATCCGTCCACCTCCATGGTGTCGGCTCAATCACGACAGTTCCCATGACTGATGTCAGGCATAAACGAACTGCACTCGTCTTTTACAGCTGCCACCGCCCCCCCCTCCCCTCTCCTCATCTTCATCTTCCTCTCTTGTTGTAATATATGAACCCTGTTCTGAAAGGCTTTGCATAAGCAAGTGTGTGTATGTGTGTGTGTGGAGGGAGGGGGCTCGTTTCATATTTCCTCTCAGCTGCTTCCTATCCCTACCCACACGTCTCGCCGGGTGCAAGAAAGAAAGAGATAGAGTGAGAGAAAGAAAGAAAGAAAGAAAGAAAGAAAGAAAGAAAGAAAGAGAGAGCGGCAGCCATCGTCTCCATGGCAACGCTTCGTCGGCGATGAGGCACCGGCCGTGTTTGCGTGACAGGTTCGCGAGTCCCCGAGGCTCTGGGGCGGCCGGCGTCTTTATCTGCTTGTCACAGGCCCCGCCATCTCCCCCCGGGCCCCCCTGCAACACAAGCACCTCCGCCGCCACCACACCAGGGGAAGGAAGGGAGAGGGGTGGCGGCTCTGTGGCCGAGACGAGGGTGGGCGAGGCTCAATGCCAGCGACCGCTGTGCCACCCCAGAGTCAGGCAGAGAGAGGGAGAGATGGGAGAGGAAGGTCCAGGTGGAATCAGTTCCTTTCTCCTTGTGTGGCAGGCAGCAAGTCAATATACTGTATGAATACAGGCAAGAGCAAGAGCAAGAGATTCCATATATCAAAATCCATATCTCTCTTCCTCTCCTTTACAGACAGACAGCCAGCCAAACATATGTCTTTGACCAAGTCATAAAAACACATATCTAATTTCTACAGTTCTAGGCGGGATTTCTGAGAGATTCTACATTTTTACCAAAACCTTACACACACACACACACACACACACACACACACACTGATGATTTTCTTGACTTTTTACTGTGGCCACATTTTTCGGTATCACCCTGACAGTAGTGTGTCTGTTCATCACATAGAGTCAAGTCAAGTCAAGTCAAGTTTATTTATATAGCGCATTTCATACACAGAGGTCATTCAATGTGCTTTACATAAACAAAACCAAACAATAATAACAAATAAAAGCATAGAAGGGCAATATAGTCAAAGAATAGTTAAAAGGTAAAGATCATAATAAAAAGAAAACATAAAACACAAGGTAAAATCATTTAAAAATAAAGAATAATTAGTAAGCAAAAACAAAGGCAAAAGTAGTTAAAAAAGTAATAAAAGACAAGGTAGAATAATTATCAAGGCAGATTCAGAATTTGTAACTCGGCACAGTTAGCAGAAAACATCTGAGAACAGTTTGGTCTTAAGTCTAGATTTAAAACAGTTGGGGCCTTTTTGATGTCATCCGAAAGTTGGTTCCACAGCTGAGCCGCATAGCAGCTAAAAGCTGCTTCACCATGTTAAGTTCTAACTGTAGGTTTTACCAGCAGGTTTTTCACCTGGGACCTGAGAGGACGAGAAGGTGTGTACTGCTGAAGCATGTCTGACAAGTATTTAGGTCCTGCTCCATTTACTGATTTATAAACAAGCAATAGTGCTTTAAAGTCAATTCTGTGACTTACTGGAAGCCAGAGCAAGGACTTAAGAATTGGAGTAATGTGGTCAGTTCTTTTAGTTTTTGTTAGAATCTTAGCTGCTGCATTTTGTATCACCTGAAGCTGTTTAATAGTCTTTTTAGGAAGGCCTGTGAACAGTCCATTGCAGTAATCAACCCTGCTGGAGATAAATGCATGAATGAGTTTTTCTGCTTGAATGAAGTCATGCTTTGACATCAGCCCTCTGAGTTTGGCAATATTTTTGAGGTGGTAAAAAGTCGATTTAGTTATCGCTTTCATGTGGCTGTTGAAATTTAGATCACTGTCAATTAATACACCAAGATTTTTAACAGTATCCTTTGCCTTCAACCCTTTTGTGTCAAGGAGAGTGGCAACCCTAAGTCTTTCCTCCTTTTTACCAAATAGAATTACTTACTACAGTTTTTTCTTTGTTCAGCTGAAGAAAATTTTGAGACATCCAGGTGTTGATTTGTTCTATACACTGACACATAGATTCAAGAGGACCATAGTCGTTTGGTGATAGAGCTAAGTAAATTTGTGTGTCATCTGCATAGCTATGATATGAAATCAAATTATTTTGAATGATTTGTCCAAGTGGGAGCATATAGAGGTTGAATAATAGTGGCCCCAAGATCGACCCCTGGGGAACACCACAGGTCAAGGACGTTGGTGTTGAGGTACAGTTTCCGATGGCAACAAAGAAGCTCCTTTCTTGTAGATATGATTTTAGCCAGCTGATAACTATGTCTGTAAATCCAACCCAGTGTTCTAGTCTGTGTAGTAAAATATTGTGATCAACAGTGTCAAATGCTGCACTAAGGTCCAGTAGCACTAGGACTGATGTTTTACCTGAATCTGTGTTGAGGCGTATGTCATTGGAAACTTTAATGAGAGCTGTTTCAGTGCTGTGATTTGCCCGAAAACCAGACTGAAAGTAATCAAAATACCCATTTGATGTTAGGAAGGTGGTTAATTGATTAAAGACTACTTTTTCAATAATTTTGCCAATAAAAGGAAGATTGGATATGGGCCTGTAATTGTTTAGCATGGAGGCATCCAGGTTATTTTTCTTGAGAAGTGGCTTTACAACAGCTGTTTTCAGTGACTTAGGAAAAGTGCCAGACAGCAGTGATACATTTACAATTTGAAGGACATCCGCCGCTATGAGGTGAAAAACAGTTTTGAAGAAATTGGTAGGCAGAGTGTCTAAGACACATGTGGAAGAGCTGAGATTCTGTACCGCTTTTTCAAGTGTTTCGTAGTTTATCAAGCTGAACTCTGACATCAAGTTTAGTTTCCCTCTGTTTGTTGCTGGAAGTTCAGGTTGTTGAATTTGTAATTGAGCAGATATGTTGAGTCTGATTTTGTCAATTTTACATTGCATTTATTAGTTGAGAGAAGTTCAGGCGCTAATTGTGAGGGGGGATTTGTTAACTTATCAACAGTTGAAAATAGAATACGAGTGTTATTTGAACTTCTATTGATAATATTAGAAAAGAAAGACTGTCTTGCTTTGCATATTTCAGAGTTACTGTATATGTGCGGAGCATCTCTTTATTACGACGGAGTATTAGGGCCACACATGAAGGAAGAAATATTTTTGCCATGACGAGATTAAACCCGCCATGTCGACATTAAACTCGACATTTCGAGAATAAAGTTGAAATGTAATGTCGACTTTAATCTCAATGTATCGACTTTAAAGTCGCCATGTTGACATTAAACTCGACATTTCGAGAATAAAGTTGAAATATCATGTCGACTTTAATCTCGACGTGTCGACATTAAACTCAATATTTTGAGAATAAAGTTAGTTTGGAGAGAGAAGGACCGCTCGGGACGATTGAAAGGGAGGACGAATTAAACATTCCAGTTTTCTTCGACTGCAACAATGATTAGACATAGGCCTATATCATGTGAACAAAACATAAAACATTAACCTCCCTTGCTCAGCCAAATACTTTCCTGTAGGTCCTTATCACGGAGTTACAGGTGATAAATGCGATTCAAAAGTAGCCTAAACGTCATTAGCGGGTTTTTTTTATTTATTGTAGGCCTATTATTAAAGAGTGTTTTTCATCTAAAGGTTCAACTTAATTCTTATGCACTAGACTAGGCATACTAGGCGCTCTCCCCAATCCTAGAATTTCACATTGCTTGTTTGTAATGGATGCAAAACAGCCTATTGCTGAATGTCTAGGGATCTAATGAAGCTGTCCTCCTCCGACCACCCCATGTACTAGTAGCCTACATGCGCACATATGCACACACAGTGCATAAATAAAGTATACATGCACACATATTCCCTCACGGGATCAAAATAGTATATATGCTTAGGCTATACCTGTGTTTATAGCCTCCTATGTTTATTGCAGGTGAGACATGGAAAAGCAGTTTTAGAGAAATTAGTGTGAGTGAGTAGAGTGACGGCCTGGTTCATGAAGGGCAGTTATTTGAATGTGCGGTGGCCTTACCCACGTAAAACAGAGTGAAATAGCATTTTGTATAGAAACATATCATTGGATACATGTATTATTCTAGCTATATACTAAACGGCATAGTGCATGGTATTTCCAACCGCGAGATACAGCACTTCACGATGACGGCAATGAGTAGTTAACAGACAAGACGCAATCTATCTGAAAGTTGACACGTTGAGATTAAAGTAGATATTATATTTCAACTTTATTCTTGAAATGTCGAGTTTAATGTCGACATGGCGACTTTAAAGTCGACACGTCGAGATTAAAGTCCACATTACATTTCAACTTTATTCTCGAAATGTCGAGTTTAATGTCGACATGCTGACTTTAAAGTCAACATGTCGAGTTTAATCTCGCCATGGCAAACATATTTTTTTTCTTCATGTGTGGCCCTAATACTCCGTCGTACTTTATGGATTTCATAGTGGATCTGAAGTTTGTATTTACGCCATTTTCTTTCAGTCTTCCTACACTTTCTTTTTAGAAGTTTAACTGCTGGATTTTGCCTCCATGGTGCTTTCTGTTTGTCCTTAACTTTCTTGAATTGTAATGGAGCAATGTCATCCATAATGTTTGCCATTTTTGCATGAAAGTGATCAAATAAGTCTGACAGTCTGACAGTTGACTTGACTTTAGTTAAAGTTCTTGCTCAAAGAGAGCACTTGTCTGATCATTTATGATTCTCCTTTTCACCATCATAGCTGTATTTTGAGTGTGTGGGGACATAGACACATCAAAGAACACGCAGAAATGATCAGATAAGGCCAGGTCTTTAACAGCTGTAGAGACATCGAGACCCTTTGTAATAACAAGGTCGAGGGTATGGCCGAGAGAGTGTGTTGGCCCCTGTACATGCTGTGTTAGGGAGAATGTATCGATTAGTGCAATGAATTCCTTGGCATCATTGTTTTCAGGATTATCCACATGCAAGTTTAGATCAGGAAGTCATAGAGGAGCTCAATGACTTCCCTTCCACCGCAAACATCTCAACTGGATCCTCCGAGTTTCTGGGTGGGTCTCAGAGCGTCTCAGGCACATGCTCCCACTTTCTGGTATTGCTTTTGATATCTTATAACTTCCACCTCCACTATCCCTTAAACCCACTTGAGCCTCCAGCCATGTGTGTGTGAGAGGCTCACCATTATTACTTTCAGTACAAGCAAATATGGGATTTAGCGCTTTGGGGAAGCTCAGGGGGGTGGATGTGTCTGTGTGTGTGTGTGTGTGTGTGTGTGTGTATGTGTGTGTGTGTTTGTGTGTGTGTGTGTGTGTGTGTGTGTGTGTGTGTGTGTGTGTGTGTGTGTGTGTGTGTGTTTGTGTGTAGAGTGGGTGGGTGGGTGGGGTAGATATTATTAGCCACACTGACCCCACCCTGCAGGAAACCTGACCCGGATGCTTAAGATCTCTAAGCTTTTAATATTAATTTCATTTTATTTCTCTTTTCCCCCTCACTTTTCGGTGATTTAATTAACCCGCAGTGACCACGCTACTCTGCTATCGGCTCAGATGCGCTTCATTACAGGACCCCTACTGGACAAAGCTGAGAGGATTACCCACTCTGTTATTCAACAGATCGGCGTCTCGAGGGGAACGTCTACGAGTGTGGAATGGATGCATCACAATGATGTGTGTGTGTGTGTGTGTGTGTGTGTGTGTGTGTGTGTGTGTGTGTGTGTGTGTTTGTCTTTTTCAAGAGCCATCATGATTGTTCAGGATCCTAATGGGAATGCCTCATTGTTCAGACAAGTGTTGTATTGGCATATGACCCTGACCCTGTAGACAGCATTCTGGCCCCTTGGAGAGTGAATGGGACAGACTGCATTGTGCTGTGGAGTGTATAGGTGAGGGCTCTGGGGAGTCAGTCTTGTCATGCATATGTGCTTCATGATTTGTCTGAGAGCTCTCACTTGAGTCACATTCTCTATTTAAACTCAGAGCATTTGGTTCGTTATCGGAACAGATTGCATAAGAAAATATCTGTCTTAATTAACACTTTTTCACTCTGGGCGTTATGCTCACTTGTTGATTCCATGACACTATGAAATACAAAACTAGTTAAGTCGGGTCTAGACAAGATGTAAAGCCTCTCTTAACAACAACATCAATAACACACACACACACACACACACACACTCACACTCACACTCACACTCACACACACACACACACACACACACACACACACACACACACACACACAGGCTCAAACAAACTCCATCAATCATGATTTCATTATTTTGTCCAGCAAATTAAAAAAAAGAAAAACACAAAGCAAATTCGAACATCGAACACCACCACACTAATAGTCCTGCATGTTCAAGCAAGAACAACCATCCAAAATCAATTTTAATCAATGTTGCATTAGCCATGCTCAATATCTCATCACTTGAAGAATACATTTTCTCTCTAAGGAATTGTAGAGGGAATTGGGCATGGGGTAAACCAATCCCATACAAACTCAATATTCAGGACATATGTGAGTATATTTATCCAACGGTACCTATTGCTTTAGAACTCAAAGGCTTTAGGATTCCAAGTGTTCTACTCATGGTCATTCCAACATCGAAATGACAGCATCAACTAAGCCAGTGTTCACGAATACAGCAGAGTAAGGTAAACTAAACGCTTACTATTTAGTTTGATATCACTGTGTGAAACCCTAAGCTTTATTTTCATTAACAACTGTCACCACATCATCAACCCAGCCCTCAAAGATAGTTACACTGCAGGTGGACCAGCCCAAGGGCCTCTCCATGGCCAGTGATTGTTACAGTAATTTAGTGCTTCATCAAATTGAAGGCTGGGTAGCACACCGGGTGGTCAGGTCAGCTGACTGTGGACCTGACTGTCCGACGTGCTGTGGCATGCGTGAGGTGGCAAGCCAAAGTGACACTGGGAGGGAGGGGGCATGAGATCAAAGCCTGGCATTTATCGTGGCGTCACATCGGGTCAGTGTTTACTCCACGGCTCGGGTGAATGACAGGCCGACCCGGCCTACCTCCGCTCTCCCAGCAGTGCTGCGGACTACAGTGGACACAATCATGAATGTCAATGCCTCGGGGCGGAAACACAAAACACACACACACACACACACACACACAAAGTGACAAGAACACACATCCATGCACATACACACAAGCACATCACACAAATGCACACTTGAACACAAACCTCAGTAACATCTTTATCATCATAAAACGGACTGATTATATTACTGATTATATTTTGATTATATTTTTCTTGCCTTACACAGGTTGAAGTGGAAACAATGCTGGTGAAATAAAACCCTATACACTCCAAAATCAGACAGCCATTTGAGAGAGATTGTAATGGTCGCCTCTTTTACTTTGCCAAACATCAGCATGCTTTGTCACTGTTCAAAGCCGTTCTGTAACAACATAAGAAGTGAATCATTACACACTCTCAGTCCCTTTCCAAAGCCATCAGTCATGATCTTTCAAGCCTCGAAATATGCCACCAAATCACCACTCTACTGCTCCAAAAAAAAAAAAACTACAAAAACAAAATCCTGATATCTTGTCTGTGGTTGCCTCCTAAAGCTAGGATTGTTGTGTGCAGTGATGTGTTTGTCATCTTTGGGTGAGTGTTAATTAAAGCCCAGCTGTCTGTCATCAGCACCATCCAGGGCCATTGGCATTCCCAGCATTCATCATTCTTCCTGAATGGGAACTGAGGTGTCAAAGGTCACTGTCTAGGAAACAGCCACGGTTCCATGTCTTTTGGTTCCATATCTGTGTATTTGTGTGTGTGTGTGTGTGTGTGTGTGTGTGTGCTGTTTACCAGATGCACTAAGCACAAGTAATAGGTGTCTTTCACAAGCATTGAGTGCTTTAATGAAACACCCTGAAGGAAAAAAGATATGACTAATGTCTCATCAGAATTCCTCGAGCTCACATTTTGTCCTTTTTCTCCCGCTTAAACATTAATAATTCAAAAAAGAACATAGTAATTAACATCATGGATTAATGTAACATTTAAATTCTGCCAAATTACATGCACAACTTGGCACAATATATCCAGTAAAAAAATTAGACACAATAAAAAATGAGAAAAACTCAACAACAACAACAACAACAAGACCAAAAACGTATGCTTTAACCTTTACTTTAATATTCACAGCACGGTTCTGGAAAATAATGGGCAATTTTTTTAAAAAAAAGAGCGAATCAAAGTTTCTTCAAGCCTTTTTGGAAAATAGTGCCACACTGTCCCACTAAACCCAATGGGGATGTGTGTGTGTGTGTGTGTGTGTGTGTGTACTCATGCATAAAACATATTCTCTCCTAATAAATGAAGAGAGTGCACTGCCTGCCCTCGCCCCCTTGGCCACTAAAAATGAGTAGTGGAAGAACTTTCCGCTGAATTACCTTGGAAAAGGTGGCTGGTAGCACCGAGCAAAAGTAGCTTTTTCTCCTCTTTTTCAAAGATAAAGCAGAAGCTTTCCAATACACATTTAAATTTTATTCACTTAACCAGAGCTTTCATCCAAAGCCACTTTAGAGGGGCAGACCATGTGTAAGCCGCGCAGTACTACACACTCTCAGCTGGAATCAAAGCCCACATCTTGGCATGCTTCTCGGCTCTGCGCTGGCTGATTTAGTCAATATGGACACTTGTAAAATGCTCTATCATGGGTTGAGTTCTCACTCTCCCGACTCCAGGAGATGGTGATACCGCCCTATCTTATCATCGATACATACTCATTCAAGCTCAGTGTGTGATGGGAGTGAACTAGAATGCTTTAAGGCCCATATATCTTTTCATCAAGGTGGTGTCTTGCTGCTCAGGCTCCTGGTTAACATGGCTGGCAAGTCTGCAGTATTGCAGGTGCATTCTGACACACATAATCCCTTTCTGTAAGTCGCATTGATTAGTAGCTTCAGCTAAATGACTAAACGTAAATGTAAGTAACCAATGTCAGGTTGGGTTCAATCCATCTCAGAATGATAGTCTTTTCTTACCATCCCCATTTTCTAATTTTTCTGACACTTATTAGATTTATTTTGTTTGTATGTCACATACATTACATCCAAATCCAGAACAATAATGAGATAATAATAATGAGCCGATAATGAGATTCCATCTCATTTTTATCACACCTCATTTTCAGGTTTGATTGTGTCGGTAGATACAAGATAAATTTACTTCCTGCTCAAACTTGAGGAGGGAAGAATTATATGACTTTATTCTTGGGAGAATTCTTTCAAAGTTGTTTGCCACTAAACAACAATCTCAGTACTAATTTGCTTCAATGTGCTGTCGGCGAGCCCACAGCTCGTCCCCAAATATGGCATTGGGACGTCCCTTACTCTCATGGCGGTAAATGAGGTAGACTCCCCAATTAACAGCTGTTCTAATTGTTTGCCAGATGAGCCAGGAAGGTTTGGATGAGACGTAAACAGAGAGGCGGCAGCCAAAACGGGCCAATGCACCATGAGATCGGAAAATAGAGAAAACGGAGAAAACTGAGAGCCTCTTCTCGGTGCAGTGACCACCAATTACCCATAATGCATTTCCTTTCGTTTTATTCCCACTGCCCACTGTCCTTGTGTCTGCTCGCAACTGGATCCCTGTCCTAACAAAGTGGTCTTGTTGCAGAGATGTTAGCCATGAATGCATTTCAATCTGCCACACTGCCACCTCATCCTTATTCTCCCTAGCACACCATTCAGGCCGGAGGTGTCTGAGTACACAATGCAATGTTAATGGCATATTCAGTGGCAGCGAAAAGCAGCACTATGCCTGCTGATACAGGCTGAAGCAGAGAGAGAGAGGAAGAACAAAACTCACATACACGCACAC
Source organism: Alosa alosa (assembly GCF_017589495.1). NCBI lineage: Eukaryota > Metazoa > Chordata > Actinopteri > Clupeiformes > Clupeidae > Alosa > Alosa alosa. Next base: position 11,084,466 of record NC_063203.1, on the reverse strand, counting down.
ACACACACACACACACACACACACACACACACACACACACACACACTTGCACTTGTGCTGACATTGAAACAAGCCCACAGATCGTTTTACCCACACTGAAAAAAACCTCTGTAGGCAAAGTCCCACCCAATCGATAGCTACAACAGCTGGGTTATTGTCTCCCAGCCGCAGTCTAAGGCTCCTGCAGCCTCCTTCACTTCCACACGGTGTTTTATCAAGGTCATCTTGTCCAGACACGTGGCTGTCTCTGCAGCCATTGCAATCTTGTTCAGTGCATCAACAGTGCCCACTGCTGGCCATTTGTGAGAACAACATGTAATTTTTCCCTTTTTTTCCCTGCTTTTTTTTCTTTTAACCCTCCTAAAGATGCTTAATGATAATAGTACAACATATACAGTAAAAGCAGTGTTGGATTAGCCAATTATTCTGTATATGTGCATTTTTAAGCCATACTCTGAAGGAAGGATAGAGAGAGTAAAGGGATTTCCTTCCAGCTTAGATCTAATAGTTGCCCAGCTGTTTATTTTTAACCTTTGTTGATGCATTAGCTTCTTTGCTCAGGTTTTTGTGCTGATTCAGGTGGATACTTTCATTTGCAAAGGAATATGAGGGAAAAGTGTGGGATTTGTGTGTGTGTGTGTGTGTGTGTGTGTGTGTGTGTGTGTGTGTGTGTATGTGTGTGCGTGCACTGTATGTGTGTGTGTGTGTGTGTGTGTGTGTGTGTGTGTGTGTGTGTGTGTGTACTGTATGTGTGTGTATGTGTGTGTGCATGTGTGTGTGCTGTGTGTGTGAAGAGAGAGGGAGTTACAAGAAAATGTGAGGAGTTTTTGAGGAGCTTTTCTAAATAGCTCACATTCTGTAACCCCCTTAGCGTACCCCCTAGGCTTTCTGATCTGTGACCTCAGCACTCTCCGTTGTCCAGATGAAAGCGACGGATGAGAGAACGGATGGCATCCCACCCTGCTTACACTTCCCTGGGACTCGGCGATAAGGGGATATGCCATTCTGATCCGCCTGCGGATGGCCGGGTCATATGTCTTTGTCGCCGAGATGTGTAATTCATCAAAGTGTATTCGTCCCCCAACCCCCATCCTCGTCACCCTTCCCGACTCAGGGAACTTTCCTCTCTCGTTCTCTCCAGCGCATTACTCCTTTTTTCGTGAGCTTTATTGAATATCCTTGGTGTTTCCATGTCTGTGATCAATACGATGGATTTGATGAAGAATTGCCGATACAACACTGGAAACATGTACAAGACAAAGTGCACAAATACACCTCATTCAGCAATGTGCTAGCTGTGAAAAATTGCATGCTGGGACAGATTTGACTTTACAGTGTTTTCTTCAAGGTCTGCCTCCATAGGCCTTGTTCCTGTGTTTCTTGAGTTCGTTGCTGTAGCGGGAGTGTTTCGGCACATCTTGAGCTGAAAGCAAATCTTTGTCCACTCTCAACTCGCCAACCCCCCCATCCCTCACCCACCCCATTCCTCTCACTGTTTCTTTGCACCTGACAGGAGGAGGGGGAACAAAACAGGGCTGCCTGTGACAGTCGCACCTGGGCAAGTGATGAACGAGCAAATCCACACACACACACACACACACACACACACACACACACACACACACACACACACACACACACACAAATGGCTTTGATCATGGCAGAAAAGAAAGAGGGAAAACAATATATAGAAAGAGAGAGGAAATCACTGCAGAGGCTTTGCGAGGTCCAACCACATCATCAACTCACACCAGGGGTCCAGAAAGATAATGGTCAGAAAAAAAAAAGAGCAAGACAGAGAGAGACCAACAACAGTGGCCACAACAACAACAACATGAACATTGTGTGTGTGTGTGTGTGTGTGTGTGTGTGTGTGTGTTTGTGTGTGTGTGTGTGTGTGTGTGTGTGTGTGTGTGTGTGTGTGTGTGTGTGTGTGTGTGTGTGTGTGTGTGTGTGTGTGTGTGTGTGTGTGTGTGTGTGTGTGTGTGTGTGTGTGTGTGTGTGTGTACTGACACCAGAGGGAGTATGCCGGACCCACACTCATCCTCACAGACAAGAGATGAGTAATAGCCAGGCACGCCAGACGCCCCTGCACTCCCCGGTCCACAGCTGCTCACACCCAGCTGTTCCCCACGATTAGGGCAACACCTGGTGCCACCGCCGACAACCGGCAACCCCCCCCACCACCCATCTCCATCAACCCCACCCCATCGCTCTGACACAACTCCACTCCATCACCCCACTGGCTGACCCAAACGGGGCTCCGAGAGGACAGGCTACGGCACAGAGCTGAAATGTGCTGACCACAGAGCCCATCCCCACAGGGCCTGCCATGCCCAGGACTAGTTTCTGACCTAGAGGGGACCTCTGGGGTTAGTCAAGTCAAGTCAAGTCACTTTTTTATTTGTATGCACATAGTGCAACCCAAAGCACTGACACACAAGACAAAAAAAAATGCCGGACAGAGCGACGTAGTCGCCAACCTACCAGTGACACCAAGACATGACAAACAAATTTAGAAAATATCAAATGACACACAAGACAAAAGATGCCGGACGGAGCAACGTAATCACCAGCGTACCCATGACACCAAGACATGACAAACAAATTTACAAAATTTCAAATGACACACAAGAAAAAAGATGTCGGATGGAGCGGTGTAGTTACCAGCGTACCTGTGACACCAGACATACAAGAAAAACAACAAATAAATGAACAAATAATAAAATAAAAAAATGAAACAAAATAAGCAAAATAATAACAAAAAAGAAAATTCCATGTTAAATTAGTCCAATTGTTTTGCATCTTAATGGCTGAAAAATGACATAATGTTACGGTTACGACATTCTATATCAAATATCCAACATATAGCACCATGAATATTTAAAATATATGCCACACAGTACATACTAGATCTCAAGCTGGAATATTTGATATACCACAGTCTTGTACAAATTGTCAATATAGGTCTCTCAGTATTCTCCATCGCAGCCACGTCCTGTTTGGGGAAAACAACAACAATGACAACCAAATAATGGCCCATTTAGTCTGGTCCCTTTTCTATGAACCAGCTGGTAGTTTGAAGGGGCAGCATCTGTTGCCAACGACAGACTGTAACATCGTTCTATATAGCTCATCTGAATAGTTCTATGACATTTTCAGTTATATTAATATAACCATGTGGTTTTGTTTTCACCATGTTCAGCCCATAGACTACGCTTTATGTCAAGATGAAATGACTTGGCTACCATGTCATACAGTACAAGATACTCCAGATCTACCATGCAGAACATACAGGAATCTAAATCTTGATCTTAGATCTTTCCCATACAAGAAGAAAACCCAACACTCTATCGGATGTTGTTACATTGAGAATCGTCCAGAATTTGTGGGCCCTAATGCTGTTCACCAGCACAAGGGGCCCATAGATCAGAAGCTCATTCTTGAAGCCAACTAGAGCAGGATGAATGTGCTTCTGTAGAGAGATACAGACTTTAACGCCTCTGACACCTTCTAGTGGGGCTGGGTGATTCTGCAGGGTGATAACAACCTGCTGCTGTGTGAGCATATGGAGGAACTCGATGAGAGCACACAGGACAAGTACAAATGATGGCTACACACACACACACACACACACACACACACACACACACACACACACACACACACACACACACACACACTCACTCTCTCTCTCTCTCTCTCTCTCTCTCTCCCTATTACACACACACACACACACACACACACACACACATACACAAGCACACACTTTGTTACTTATCATCACTGCATTTCTTACCATCTTGGAACAAAATGTGAAATATCTATCAAGTGGAACTGTCTGCAAAGCAATTCTGAAGAATTAAGTGGCCAAATACAGTGAAAGCCAAAGTACTCCATGACAGCTAAGTCTGCATCCCATTTCACTTCCTTTTTATGCACTGTCTTCTAAGCTGTCTGATAAAAGACTATTCGTTAGCGCTGTCTAACGTGGACCCTTGTTTTGTCAAGGCACATTTTGTAGTATATTAGCAACCATTCCGTGAATTTTAATTATTGTTGTGTTCCTCTGTATTGCCAGCCAGCCACTGTGGGTATCTGTGTCTTTAAAGCTTGACAGACTGGTTGTGTCAGGTGTGGTGTGGACACACCCACACTAAACAGCAGTCTTAGGAAAGAATGTACCTGTAGGTGGGCAGAAGCTTGCAGTCAACTTGCACAACTTTACAAGAGACTGACAGCACAAGAGGCTCGGGTCGAGGGAGATGGATCCCAAGCAGTCAACAGGTCTGATGGTCATTTTTAACTTCCAAGAAAATGTTTGCAACCTACATTTCTGTCTCGGCTTATTTGGGTTAATGATTAACTCAAATAAGTCGAGACATAGAAAGTATAAACGATCCATTTTGTCTCAATTGGTGGCCAAGTAAAGGTTGTGTTTCTCCTTGGCTGTTAAAAGCTAACTCAGGTATACAAAATGCACATTGCTGGAGTTTACCTGCGTGAAGCTGGCCCCCCATGTTATTCAAAAAAATATTAAAAACACTGCTATTCGTTTGTCCTACGTTTGTGCCAGTTTGTGCCGTAAAAATGATCGTTTGTACTGTTAAGGGTTTTAAGTAATTAAACTTTACATTTTCTGGCTAGTGACTTCACTCAGCCCCCCATACTTGTCCAAATTTCCCCAAAATAGTCTCAATCGTTTGTGCTATGTTTGTGCTCATTTGCCGTTAAAAGTAAAATTTGTGCTACATCTGCATGATTACGTCATAATGGATTATGTGTCGCCACCTCATTCGTCCAAAGTCAAGAGTAGAATTCGGCTGGGTTTGAAGCGTAGCTGCTCAAGCGATGCCTGAGGCACAAGTTTAAATATTTAAAGTGGACCCTTTCACAGCAAAAGTGGTGTGAATGGCTGGTTTGTGTGACGTCACCTACGACTGCAAACAACGCTGTCTGTTTAACCCTGTAATCGCAGGAAAATAAGCTAACTTTAGGTTATACTTAGATCTATTTTGTTTCCTGTGCACTTTTATAGTGTGGACTAGTGGACACTTTAATGGTCTGAAAAGATTTATGACAAGGAAATGCCGCACTCTTGTCTGTCGATCTGCCTATCTCTCTGCATGGGTGTGGTGGCTGTCTAGTCAAAACCATATACCCAAAGCTTTGTATATGGGGGAATTAATGTGTAGACATGCTCACTGTAAAGGCTGTTAGTCACTGGACAAGCTCATTTCATGTAGGAGACAGTGGGGTAATAGTTACTTCAGGCTGTGCAGACAGCATGGCCACATAGCCGGATCTGAGATGAGGAAGTGACATATTTATAGCCTCTGTAAAGACAAAAGCTGCCAAATAACTGCCAGTTCTGCTTCTAAAACAATGAGCCGTGCTGAGAGAAAAGTCTCATTAATCTGCTTAAGTATATCAACCTTTCAAAATGAGTATCATTGTCGGTTATTTTATGACGTTGTCAGTACGTGGTAATCGTACCAGTGTAATGGCTTTGACTGTTACCTAGACCCGTGTACAAGCCAAGGTTACTGTAGTCATGCAAGACTTCTTTATCACGTGCTGAGTAATAGGGTCCCCTGTTTCCCATGCACGCGACGCAGGGCAGTCAGAGGAGCCGGCTGTAGGATCACCTTCTGGCTTTCTGCACATTATGTCTGAGGCTCGCGACATGACAGTGATGGACGATGCCTGTGGTCATTTCTTATCCATTATTTTGTGATTGATGGGCCTGGAGGAGACTGGTGTCTAAGCTGCGTGTACAGACGCGCACGCGCACACACAGACACACACATGCAAACACACACACACACACACACTACACTTACACGCACACAACACACACAAACACTTACACACCACACATACACGCACACGCGCACACGCACACACACACACACATTTTATTTCATTTAATAAACAGGGAAGGATTAAAAGCAACACAGTTATGTGGGCATGACTCAGTTAAAACTGGTTTACAACAGTATCCTGTTCCGTAGCACATAAAGAACAATAATACAAAAACAGAACAAAGGTGTGTTGTGGTATTGTAAACATACTATTTCTGGAGCAATGTCATTGGTAAATTGTGGACGTGAGGTAAAACAGTAGTGAAGTGAAGTAAAAAAGTAAATCAGGCTTCTCCGGGCCGACACCATTGTGTGTGTGTGTGTGTGTGTGTGTGTGTGTGTGTGTGTGTGTGTGTGTGTGTGTGTGTGTGTGTGTGTGTGTGTGTGTGTGTGTGTGTGTGTGTGTGTGTGTGTGTGTTTACAGCATGTGCAAGTCCAACTTGTGTGTGTGTGTGCGTGTGTGTGTGTGTGTGTGTGTATGTGTGTGTGTGTGTGTGTGTTTTACAGCATGTGCAAGTCCACCCTTGTAGCCACTGTGAGTGTGTGGTATTTGTGACCCCTTGGATGTGGTGTGTTTCAGCTGCGGGAGCTGGAGGGGGGAATGGGACGGCTCTGAGAGGACCGTTTTACGGGAGGCTCAAGGACGAGAGCGAGGTCGGTCCACTGAGTGAGCTGAACACAGCTGGAGCTACACCGCTTATTCCGAAGGATGGAAAGGTACAGGTGTATGTGTGTGTGTGTGTGTGTGTGAGCTCGAGAAAATGAGAGAGAGAGAGGGAGAGAGAGAGAAAGATAGTTCATTTGAATGGTGTTTGTGTTTGTATGTGTGTAGCAGTATACACCTTTGAATATGTGTGTGTGTGTGCGCATGTGTGTGTGTGTGTGGGTGAGTGTGTGTGTGTGTGTGTGTGTGTGTGTGTGTGTGTGTGTGTAGATAGATAGATAGATAGATAGATAGATAGATAGATAGATAGATAGATACTTTATTGATCCCCAGGGGAAATTCAAGGTCACAGTAGCATACAGACAACACACACACATACATTCACTAACAGCAGAAAGTAATTCAAAGTATATAATATAAAAAACACAACTAAGCAATAAGGACAGTGGAAGATAAATATATACTAATTACTAAATATACTAAAATACAAATTATACATATAACACAATTCTAAAAAAACAGTATCCACATAGTGGGTGATTAATCAAACAAGATGCGCTTGCAATGACTGAGGCAGGGACTGAGCCTGTGATTCTCTGTGCATAAGGTAAGGTAAGGTGCTCTGTGTGAATGAGTGTCATGGTGATGGTGCAAATGAGTAAGTCAAACAGTGCAACAATGCAAGAATAAAGTCTATATATATCTATATATATATATAACTATATTAAGGAAGGTATAAGTGTGGTCACAGTTCGGCTGTGGCATGAAGGGAGGGGTTGTGCATATGTGCTAATATAGCACGCAAACAGTGAGGCAGAAGACAGTGGTAAAAATTGGCTAGTGGACAGACAGTTTAAGACATGGAGGTGGTGAAGAGGCAGACCGACTATGCGGAGAAGTCTATTTCTCCTCTTCCCTTAAGTGAAGCATTGAACAGTTCAATGGCCCTGGGTGGAGGTGGAAAGTAACTAATTACATTTACTCACGTTACTGTATTGAGTAGTTTTTTTGTGTATTTTGTATTTTTTAAGTAGTTTTTAAAATTAATACTTTTATTTTTACTTGATTACGTTTTGAGTGAAGTATTGCACTTCGCTACATCACAAATCCCATCAGTTACTGAGTAAAAAAAAAAAAAAGTTAAGACTAACGACTAGGCCTACCTGAAAGGAAAGGAAGGGGGGAAATTGCGCCTGGAACCACTACACTGATCAGCATGTAGCCTACAGGCCAGGGCATGAATCAAGCTGGGCCAAGATGGAGATGGAAGTGGATCACGAGATACCTCAGATTACCTGTGTAACCTAGGAACTGTATTTTCCGATCTTTCAATGGGTTGTCTCAGTTCTATTGCGGAGACATTCAAGCCGTTTAACACCCTGGGATTTCGTGTCAATACGTGTGTGCTCACCTTTCTTTGGAAAGAAGTTTATTAGCAGCTGTTTCCCCTCAATTTGATCTCTCTCTTTTTCCTGTTTTTGCCTTTGTTTTTTGGTAATCCGACTTGGTTTTCTTGGAGAAAGACATTACCAGCAGCACAACAATTAGCTGTCCACTACTAGCGATGCTCAACTACGTAAACAAAATGAGATACCTTATGAATCGTTGTGCAGGTGGACCAAACCATTTTGCGCTTTAGCAAGGGAGAGTGAGAATGACCTTAGACCTTGTCAAACTCATATTGGGCCGGATTTGTTGGAATGAAACCTCGTGGGGGCTGTCATTGTCATGGTCATTATCATTTTTCTGCATGGGTATCAGAGTGTTGTTTGATTATCACTTATGAGCAAACAATTATGTACTGCTGTCACATACTGCTCTTTGTCTCTTGAAATGCCCTACTTCCATGTTACTTTTTCTGCTTATTCCTTGCTGAGGATGGTTTGTAGTGCTAGGTTTAATCAATTTGTCATACCATAGAAATATTGATTATAACACATTGTTGAAGAAAACTGGATGTGAATTTCTTTTTTTTCTGACTTTCCGTTCCTACCAAAAACATCTGGGGGGCCGTTAAACCTGCTGGCGGGCCTGATGTTTGACACCCTGCCTTAGACAGTCTTCACTATTTTTTTGTACAAAATTTAGTCAGTCAAACTTTACATTTTGTCTGACATTCATTTTGACATTTAATTTGGAAATTAAAATATTCAGGTAAAATAAGATATATTCCAGACTTTTCAAGGGCCCTCTCCTCCATTGAGGCCCTGTAATCAGTCCCACTTTTCCCACAGTCCGAGGCCCTTGGATCTGCTGAACTCCTTTACAAATAAAGTAAACTGAACTGAAACTCAACATGGGCCTGCCTGCCTCAGATGCCTGTGAGCAGCTTTTCAGTTGTACTGGATTACTGTTCACTGCAAAGTGAGCAAGGATGAGCACAACTAACTTTGAAAATCAACTGCTGCTCAAACTTAAAGGAGAACTCTGGCGATTTTTCACATACAGTCCTGTATATCTCCGTTTCAGCTGCCAGCAGCTACAGCGCTACACTCTGGGGGGCATGAACATGGGAGCTCACAAACATGCCCCCAGAAGGTAGTGCTGTAGCTGCCTGGCTATTTTAGCAGCTGGCAGCAACTCGAGCTGGGTAAAACTGATTGTTTTGGGTTTTTTCTGCCCCCCCCCCCACACCAGAAAAAAAGTAACTAAGTAACTTTTACTTAAAGTACATTTTAAATGAACTACTTTTTACTTTTACTTGAGTACATTTTCAGATGGGTAATTTAACTTGTACTTGAGTCATATTTCATCAAAGTATTGGTGCTTTTACTTGAGTACAATATTTTAGTACTTTTTCCACCTCTGGCCCTGGGGACGAATGACTTCCTCAGTCTGTCTGTTGTGCAAGGCAGTGAGCGAAGTCTCCAGCTGATCAGGCTCTTCTGCTTAACAATAGTGTTGTGGAGTGGATGACACTCATTGTCCAAGATGTTGATCAGTTTGTTCAGGGTCCTTTTGTCAGATATTGAAGTGATGCACTCCAGTTCAGCTCCCACTACAGAGCCAGCTTTCCTTACCAGCCTGTCAAGTCGCCCTGCATCCTTCTTCTTTGTGCTTCCTCCCCAACATACCACTGCATAGAAGAGGACGCTGGCAACAACAGACTGGTAGAACATCCTGAGGAGCTTGCTGCTCACATTGAAGGAGCGCAGCCTCCTCAGGAAGTACAGCCTGCTCTGCCCTTTCTTGTAGAGTGCGTCAGTGTTGGCTGACCAGTCCAGTTTATTGTTAAGGTGGAGACCCAGGTACTTGTAGGTGCTTACCACCTCGACATTGACCCCATCAATGGAGACTGGTAGCAGAGTGGGCTTAGACCTGCGGAAATCCACCACCATCTCCTTGGTCTTTGAAGTGTTGAGTTGGAGATGATTGAGTTTGCACCATTGCACAAAGTCCTCCACCAGGCTCCTGTACTCCTCCTCCTGCCCGTTCCTGATACACCCCACAATTGCAGTATCATCAGAAAACTTCTGCATGTGGCATGACTCAGTGTTGTAGCAGAAGTCAGATGTGTACAGGGTGAACAGGACTGGAGAGAGCACCGTTCCCTGTGGCGCTCCGGTGCTGCTGATCACAGTGTCAGAGAGAGAGAGTTCTTCAGTCTGACGAACTGTGGTCGCTCAGTCAGGTAATCTGTAATCCAGGTTACCAGGTGAGCGTCCACACCCATCTGCAAGAGCTTGTCTCCCAGTCTGAGGGGTTGGATGGTGTTAAAAGCACTTGAGAAATCAAAGAACATGATTCTCACAGAACATACTCACAGATTTCCCCTTGTCTATGTGAGAATGTGTCCTGTGTAGAAGATAAGTGATGGCATCGTCCACGCCCACTTTCTCCTGGTATGCAAACCATTACAGGTCTAGTGCATGGCGTACCTGGGGTCTGAGCATACCTAAGACCAATCGCTCCATTGTCTTCATCACATGTGATGTTAGAGCGACAGGTCTGTAGTCATTAAGCTCACTAGGATGTGGCTTTTTAGGGACAGGGGTGAGACATGATGTCTTCCACAGTGTTGGAACTTGTCCAAGGCGTAGACTCAGATTGAAGATGTGCTTCAGTGGCTCCCCCAGTTCAGCAGAACAGGCCTTGAGTAGCCTTGGACATGGTGTCCTGTGATGATGGGGGGTGTAAGGGGAGGGGTGCATCTGGGATCTGTGTGTCTGATGGCTGTTGACTGAGGTCATTGTCGCCTCATTGTTCGTGATCGCCATGTGGGGGAGGGGTGCAATATCCAGTGATGGTGGGGGTACGATAGCCTGTGATAGTGGAGGTGAGTGTTGCACTGGTATTGAGGGGGTGTGGTGGTGGGGGCTGACCACCTCCTTGATGTCCCTGTCAAGGCTGCCAGAGTCGTGGACGCCTCAACAGGCACAGGCAAGGAGGCGTCAGGCGGGGGCAGGGCGTGAGGTGATGGTGGCTTAGGTTGTTGGGTGTCACCAGGATGCAGAGCAGGAGAGACTGGGAGGCTGGGCAGTGGGGATAGGGCAGGCACGCAAACAAGAGCAGTGCCTGAGTCAGCCAGGGGTGGTGGACAGACCACTCCCATTGGAGCTGGAGCAGGGCAGTCAAACCTGTTGTAGAAGTGGTTCAACTGGTTCGCCCTGTCCAGGTCCCCCTCCACAGAGCTGCTGCTCTTCTTCAGGCCAGTTATAATCTTCATGCCGTCCCATGCCTCCTTCATGTTGTTTTCCTGCAACTTCTGTTCCACCTTCCTTCTGTAGTCCTCCTTAGCCTCCTTCAGCTTGACTTTGAGTTCCCCTTGCACACGCCTCAGCTCTGCCATGTCCCCCTCTCTGTACGCCATCTTTTTCCTATTAAGAAGGGTCTTGGCATTGCTGGTTATCCAAGGCTTGTTATTGGGAAAGCAGCGTACAGTTCTGGTGGGAACAACAATGTCCATACAGAAGTTCAGTTAGTCAGTTGTGCACTGTGTGACCTCCACTGTGTGTGAGGAAGAGAGAGAGTTAGATAGAGATTGTAAGTGAACTGTATCAAAACAGGTCTTGCAATTACACACTCCCATGAGTTTCTCTGCTAGGTGCATCAAATGTTTGGTTTGGTGTGCGTCTGTGTCCAATCGTACTCAACTGGGTGAGAGACCAATGATGAATGAGCTTTCTGAATGACTCACTGTTTACTCACTGCCTACTTTAAGCTGCTCTGTTTCTCCAGGTTTGTATCTTTCTTTCCACATTCTGGAAACCACCATAGCAAGCAAAACCTGAACAACCAGCATTAGCATTTTGCTATAATAAGTCTGTTGAGTCCCTAATGCAAATTAAAAGCATGCATGCTGGGAGGCACTGTGGCGTAAGCAGCAGCATCCATACAACAGGTGTGTCTTCCTGGGTCTAAGAGCCCATATGTAACCAGGTTTGATTCCAACCTGCAAGCATTTCCTGAGAATACTCCTATCTCTCTCTCTCCCATTCATGTCCTGTCAATATCTGTGCTATTGTAATTACATGAAGGTAAAACCCCCAAAAATAAGCTAAAAAAAACATGCCTGCTTTTCTGTATGTTAGGAGTTCTATTCGATGGACAGCTCCCAGTCATCTTCTGACAGCGAGGATGAGGACAAGGAGAATAAGAAGACGAAAAAGAAGAAGCTAAAGAAGAAGGCTAAGAAGCGCAAGGTACCCACAATGAGCTCCTGTCAGACAAGGAAGTGGGTGCTCTGTTCGTGTGCTGTCACAGATGGAGATCTGCAGACTCTCTCTGTCTCCGTCTCTCTCTCTCTCTCTCTCTCTCACACTCTCTCTCTCTCTCTCTCTCTCTCTCTCTCCCCCTCTCTCTCTCTCTCTCTCTCACACACACACACACTTCTGCACAATCCAAAACCCCTGAGCCATTGATGTAAGCTCAGTTCCATCTTGACATATGAAAGGAACGGTGATGAAAAGCCACATGACAGGACCCTGATAAACCCAACCTCTTTAGCACAAAGAAGACTGGTTTGTGATTGAGGGAGACTCAGAAAAACTGAATTCGCAGTGCACTTTTTGTTTTTCTTTCAGGGAGTGTGTGTGTGTGCGTGTGTGTGTGTGTGTGTTTGTGTGTGTGTGTGTTTATGTGTGTTGCATGAAGGCTCCACACCCTTAGGTCAGTTATAGCAAATAGGTGTTTCTTATCATTAAAAAAGCTGAATCAGTGTAGGGCAAGGCAGTGTGTGACACTTAAGGTAATGGAATGTGGTATCTAAACATAGGTATTTGTGCATGCTCTTGCAAGCCCTCCCTTGACTATGCAGGGTTAAAAAAAGGTCTCTTTCTATCCTTATTTCACAGGCTTCATCTTCAAGTTCATCTTTATCATCTTCCTCTTCTTCATCATCATCATCATCCTCCTCATCATCTTCAAGTAGCTCCTCAGATAGCGAAAGTGAGGTAAGGCTGTTAAATATTAAACATGTTGACAAAATGGAGCATAGGTTTGGAGTTTTCTCTTCAGTTTGGTGCTGTGTTAAATTGAGCCCCATACAGCCGATTCTAAAGAGGAACCAAACACGTTCTCCACCCCTGTCAGTATAGCACAGCCCGTGGGTTCCCTTGGGTTTGGTGCAGTATGAGGCGAAATGCAGCCACATTTGTCTGTGCAAGACACACCTCGGGGGTGTGGAATCTGCGGCGTTTGATTAGTCCCCCTCCCTGTAGAAACTTCACACCCAGTCAGCATCCTTGCTGCACCACACCCCTGGTGGGGTGTTAACAAAGAGCCCAGTGCCAGGCTCACAGCACACTCCACAGAAAATGAGAGAGAGAGAGAGAGAGAGATATTTATTTATTTATTTCATTTGAATGGTGTTTCAATTTGTATGTGTGTAGCACTGTATACACCTTTGAATGTGTATGTGTGTGTGTGTGTGTGTGTGTGTGTGTGCATGAGTACACCTTTGTATGTTGATTTGTATATGTTTCAAGCACCTGTGGGTGTGTGTGTGTGTGTGTGTGTGTGCGCGTGTTGCTTATGTCCATGTGTAACGTGTGTGGTATGTTTGCAGGCACTGCCTTTGTGATGTGAGTGCTGTGTGTAATCTCGCATGTCTAAGTTCATTAACCTGCTTTCTCTCTCGTGCGTGCCTGGCCTGTGTGTAGAGAGGTATGTGGGCGTCGGATGACATAGTGAGCGAAAAGCAGCTTTTGGCTGACAAGCTTTCTCGTTTATGATCCACATTAACATTTCTTTGCTTTGTTGGTTTGTTTGTATTTGTTTGTGGCAGACAGGCAGCTAGCACAAATGAGCCACCGTTGCCTTGCTGCACTGCGATAAATTAAAGCCTGCTTTGTGCAATCTCCTAAGGCCTCACTCTTTCTTCATTTCAGGATGAAAAGGAGAAGAAGAAGAAGAAGAAGAAAAAAAGAAGAAGAAAGAGAAGTCAAAGAAAAAGACTGCAGGCAATGCTGCTTTATCTGAGTCAGGTGAGGGAGCTCATTACATGTTGTTGTTGCTGTCTTAAATCAATGTGTAGTAACATTGAGCCAGCCGCTCTCATTATAGGCTGGTCTTTGAATGTGTTCTACGGCGGGTTGTGGAATCACACAAATGGGAACCTGGGAGGTCTGTTTGTAATGTCACTCTTGTTTACCATTCATCCAATCCATTCTGGGACTTCTACGCTCTGATTGATTGGCTGCTAGCCGACCAACACATATATGTGCAACCATAACAGAACCCAGAGACTGGAAACCTCCACCAATGCCAATACCAAATGTGGAGGTGAATACTGAGCCCACTGATCACACAGATGGGTTTCTTCAGACTGACTGTTACAAAACAAATCAATTGAGTAATGTCTTTCAGTAGAGAATCAAGATCTGCCAGCCTGCAATCTTGTCTTAAATGGATTTACTAGTATCCAGTGTGACCACTCAGGATGAGCATATCACAGCTCATGTTATAATACATTATTTTTGTTCAAAAAATGTGAATGTGAATTGTAAATTAGCTATAGGGCATTTGCTATATAGTACAACTCAAATATGTAAATATGTATTCATTTTATGTAAATTTCCCCCCCCCTATCTGCCAGAATGAAGCGTGTCAGTTGACTGGGTGAACAAATGCATTCAGACATACCACACTGAGAGTAAAATATGTTCAATGCAGCATCACAAAGGCATTTGAAGTTCAAACAGTCTCTGTTTTCCATACCAGCTAGTCGGGAAATTTCATCAGGGTGCTGGAAAATTCCTGCTTCTTTAATTCACTGTAAATGATATGCTCATTTCAAGTGCTATGACAAAGAACATGGCTAACAACACTACTTTTTCAGTACAAAAAAGTATGCGAGGTTTGAAAAACAAACAACCTTTATCACATGACTAATGTCATGACTCAATTTTCATTTAGGGAGGTTCTTTCATATTGTTGAATGTGACACAAATCACTGATTCATTATCTTTCATATCCCTCTGGCATGAGGTCTTTGCTCCAGCCCTTTGAGAACATACTGGGAGGATAGGCGACATACTGTATATGATAAAAACTCTGTAAACATGACTGTAAAAACTGTAAACTTTTTTAAAATCCAGGAAGGCAATGGATTTATAGCAACAGCAGTGGAAAATGGAAGCCACATGCAAGAATAAAGAAATATGAAAGCAAACCAAATGAAACCAAATATTTTTTGGTCAAATACAATATCACACAAAATAAAGCCTTCTTCTATAGCCTCCTTCCTCTACCAGTAGTGGAAGATAAGATAGAAATGTTTTTATTTGTAAATTGTTTGTAGGTTTCTTATCTCTGTTGGTGCACTTTTCTTGCAGGACTTGTCACCGATATGGCTGTTCCCTTTACTGAAGGACAGGATGAGGAGCTGATGAAGTGTAAAGATGATAAGTTAGATGTAAGTTCCTCCCTCGACATTTTGAAGAGGAGCTTTGCTCCTCTGAAATATCAAAAGCGCACTTAAGATTCAATAAAATCCAAAATGAGCATGTGCAAAAGAACTTTGATCATCTTGGTTCTCCAGCTGTGATCCTCAGAATTGGGATATTGTAATTGGCTGATAAAAGTCTGTGTTTTGAAGGGATCTGGTTCATCATCGGAGAGTGAGGATGAGAAAAAGAAGAAGAAAGACAAAAAGAAAAAGAAGAAGAAAGACACATCTAAAAAGAAGAAAAAGAAGAAGGTAAAAAAAACTAACAAAAGTTTGGATGGTACATGTGTTTTTAACTATGGTCCGCGTTTGTCGCTCACACGTTTGCATTCCACCAGGATTCCAGCTCCAGCAGTTATTCCTCTGATAGTTCCACAGACAGTTCTAGTGAGGATGAGAAGAAAAAGAAAAAGAAGAAAAGAAAGAAGAAGAAGAAGAAGATGAAGAAGAAGAAGATGAAGAAGAAGGTGATGGCTATTTCTGATGTAGAACTTCAAAGATCATAATATTGTTTTACAATATTTTAACAAATATATATATATAAAAAAAAAAAAACCCATCCTAACAACTTAGTGATTTAACTAATTTGATATGTTTGCATTGTTTTGTTTCCCCAAATACATGTGACATACTAAGACTGATAATCATTTCCCCTTTGGCAGTGATAAAGCACACACGCTCCTGAAAACAGACAATCACCTATTTCAGAGCCAATATCAGAGAAGTGAAGCAACACAAGCCTGGGTCCTACATGAATTTTTTTTTCTGCCTTGCAGGATTCCAGCAGCTCATCTTCAGACAGCTCCAGTGAGGATAAGAAGAAGAAGAAGAAGAAGAAGAAGAAGAAGAAGAAGACAAAGGGTAAAAAGGACAAGAAAGATGAGAAGAATAAGGTAAATTTGTGAGACCAATTCCTTACACATACACTGTTTTGTCTTAGTTTGCATTTAATGAGAGAAGAGGGTGGACTTAGAACAAATTGTATAGAGAAACTTAAAAAAAGCAGATTACACCTTGAACTGTATCGGAACGTCACATATTACCAACTGTCCCGTATGTCCAACCTCTTACGTGTATGTGTCACTTAATATTCATTTCTATACAAACCAAGACGGCGGATTCCTAAAGAAACGCAAGCACCCACACCATTAGCACGTTTACAATATAAATAAAAATATGGCATTTGACTGGTAGTGGTGGAGATCGGTGTGGAGAGATCTGGGAGAGGGGTGGCATTTGTTGAAATGGATTGAAAATGTTGAAATAGAAGTTTTAGTTTATCAGTAAGTCTACATAGTGGGTGGTAAACTGAAAAACTGTTTAGATATACACAGTGGGCATATGTTACATGAAGCTATTCAATCATTAACTTCACTTTAGAACATATTCGACCACTCAACATAACCCAGTCAAGTCATCTTGGTCCTTTGAGTTCATTAATGCCAATGTGTTGTGGCATAACACACGTCAACACAATAAGATGACATGACTGGGTTTTATTGAATGTGCTAATCTTTTTTTAGAAGGAATATGCACCACTTCATCTCACAATAACCTAAGGAAGTATAGCATACCACAAATATCTAATTAAACTCTGTCTTTCCATCTCCATGACAGTCCATCTGAAAATAAGTCAGTGCATTAAGTTATTAAAATCAGATCATCCACAAATTTTTTAATACTTTTTCATCAGTTGTTTTTATTTTACAAAGACACTGTGCTATGTTTGCTCATGGTATTACACTTTGTTCTTTTTGGCATTTATAGCAACACTTGATATGGGTAACATCTTGTTTCTCTGTCTCTAGAAATCTTGTTTCTCTGTCTCTGACTACCACTGCCTTTCTCATTTAATCAAGGCACACTTGCCACATGATATTTTAACACTGTAACCCCGAAAGCCAACACACTTAATCTGAACTAAAGCTTTATGTACTGTAGTCGTTCTCTGCAGTTGGTGTAACAAAGGCAGCCAAGTCCTTGGCAACTCTGTTCCAGCCCGTTTTGCTCACACCTACGCGTGTACTACTGAACAATGCACTGTGACTGACAGCCACTGTCCCTTGTTGTCAATGTCGCTGTGAAGACAGGCCCACACAGACGTTTCGACATTGTTATTGCAGTTCGGACCACCTCAATCCACTAAGACTGCAGCACCTATTTGGGAAATTTGGGCCTAGAAATTCAGATATTATGTTTGATGGGCCTGACAACTTAGTCAATTGAATTTAAAGTGGAAATAAAGCAGTCAAATAAAACAGATGTCTATAGCACTAGTTAAATATTTAAATATACCATAAATACAAATAAAGTCAGAAATATGACCCGTTATTCAGAATAAAGCACAAACAAGTTAATTAATTTCAGCTGTGCGCCGCCATCTTTGTTTTCAGAAAATAAATTAGTGCCCCCCACAGAGCCTGACTATGGAGGAGAAATAGATGATCGAGAGAGAGGTGTATCTGAGCGCACAGAAAACAAGCGGTGGTGCTTATGTGGGGGTTGTGTGTCCCTATGTTCACTGACATGGCACGCATGGAGAGTGTCTGCTGCCAGGAAATTAACCTGGGACATCTCATCCAAAATAACAGATATATCACGTCCAATCCTACATGCCAAATGCTGTCATTAGAGCGAGACGTTGGAGGTCGCAATGCGGTCGCTGGACACGCCACTGTGTACGCAACACTGGAACGCCCAATAAACTGCAGTTAACCAACTAACACTCTTGATAGGTTGTGCGGAGGCGGTAGGATAGGGGACTACACTGATCACCTGAGACTACACTAATTTTTACACCCATACTCAGTTGTTCTGCAATGTATTATCATGGTAGAAGCTGCGATACAGTACTAGCATAGCTTAACATAACAAGCACATACTGTAACTAGCATAGCATGAACCCTAAAATATATGGTTGCTACAAGCGGCACATCTGTGCATTTATTTACTTAAAGTGAACAGCTTGTTATTTTATGTCAGCTTACATAAACAAATAAAAACTCAGACATAGGCTAGTGTACCCACAACAGGTTCTCACCAGGTTTGCAAGTCTCTGCAAATAGTTTCCACTACTTCTTGAGTGAAACAAATGCAATCATCGATACTACTCAATCACAAAAAGAAACCTCTTACTCACCAGGGTTGCACTCACACATGAGAAGTTCGCTCCCCTGAGTTTATTCACCAATTCATCAACGATACAACTGCATTTTCAGGTCGCGGTAATCCACAAGTTGTGCGAGAACATCCAAACACATTATTGCAACTGAAGTTAAATCTAATTAAGTACTGTCTCTGATAGGCCTACCGGCTACATTACAGCGGCCCTTGTTCTTGTACAAACACAAAAACAAACATCAACAGAATTTTCAGAACAGAAACTGACAGAACAGAAACTGAAAAACTTTCGGGTTTAATGAAAATCCATGTATCTTCAAAAATGAAAAAGCAACCAAAAAATGGTCACAGTTCTCACTGCTTCATTTCCACTTTAAAATTTAAGCAGATGCGCTGATACTTTATAATGGCAAAAAGAAAAGAACTCATAATTCTGGAACTCAGTTGTACTTGTACTACTCCACAGCAGGAGTCTCAGAGCCATCAAAACGAGGCCAGGGCTTTGACTTTTGAAATAATGACCTTTCATCCTCGCTGGTATTACAGTTGTCACGGACTGGATTGTGTTGATAAATCTGGATTTTTATATCTAAGATGGTAATAAACCCCCCTTTTGAGGTCTGCAGTCTGGAATATGACAGAACTTTACACTGGAGTTTTCTGTGTTATTTTCAAACAGACTCAGGAGACCGAGGAGGGCGAGGAGAAAATCGAAGAGGACAGTGTGATTGGTGTTTCCTCCACTGCGGGTGAGTCTTTTAATAGGTGCTCATATTTTACCAAAGGCCGGTCCAGTAAATTTGGCTTGTCAGCAGAGACAAGGTTATGATATAAGAAAAGGCAGTCGCCCATAACTGAATGCGTGTGACAAAAAAGGAACCATGACCCTAAATCACTTGGATGTCTCAGTGGGCATTCTAAAAGCACTGTGTGCATCATTTACCATACCTTTGACTGGAGTGTATTATGGAGTTATCTCTAGATGCAGTAATCACTAGATGCTTTTGTCTGGATAGTAGCCAAAACTGGATATCCGAGTTTGCAAGCCTGTGAGATTTGTTTTTTTAAAAAGTTGCAATATTTGAGTGATGGGAGATCCAAAACATGTTTCTCCATCATTTTCCTGTATGTTCCTTTATGCATTTAATGCTGATGTCAACTAGTACCATACTGAGCTTCAGTCTTGAGCATGTTGCTAGTACTGTATTCACTCTTTCTAACCCTGTGAACAGACTTCCCATCTGGATTCTCCTGTGTGAAGGAGGACGATGACGGACACATGAGTGATGATGAAGGAGAGGGACCGGAGGGGGAGAAAAAGGAAAAGAAAAAGGAGAAGAAAAAGAAAAAGGTCACTGATGTCAAATCTTGTGATTTATAGTTTTTTGAACTCAGAATGTGTCAGCTTCGACTCGGTTTTGCAGTTTACCCTGCATCTTGTCAAGTTTAGGAGAAGTCCTCCGCTAGCCAGACTGACAGGTAGACAGACAGACACCTCGGGTTGCCCGCTGGCAAAGAAACTGGGAACATGAGTTACATTTGTGTAAAAGCCTGACATTTTATTTCGTTGCCATTTGCCCATGTCACTGAAAAATTAATAACAATGGCTTCTAGGGAGGCCTTGACCGACGTCACTCCAGACAGTTGTTGAAAATGTAAACAAGACATTCAAGCATTTGTTTTCCTAATTGTCTCCTGTGTAATATGTGTGTAGATGTAATTGTACTGTCTTTGGTTTCTTCTTTCACAGGATTCTGGATCTTCCTCCTCTTCCTCTGACAGCTCCTCTTCATCTTCATCAGACAGCGAGGATGACAAAAAGGAAAAGAAGAAAAAGAAAAAAGTAGGACTTTACAAAATAATTCAGTGTTACTTTCAAATGCAGAAGTTAGCTTGCTGTTGTAAAAAGTCTACTTATTGAGTTCATTTCTATTCATCTACTGTCTTGAATTACGTTTTTAATGTTTTCAAATGTGATTGATATTCTCTACCCTACTACAATAACTTCTGATGTGAAGAGCTTCTAAAGAAAATGCTTTGGTGCGTCTGTGTGTGTGTGTGTGTGTGTGTGTGTGTGTGTGTGTGTGTGTGTGTGTGTGTGTGTGTGTGTGTGTGTATGTGTGTTTGCTCCTAAGGATTCCAGATCCTCTTCCTCATCAGACAGCTCATCTTCTTCAGACAGCGATGACGACAAAAAGAAGAAAAACAAGAAGAAAGACAAGAAAACAAAGAAGAAGAAGAAGAAGAAGAAGAAGAAGGTAATTTATTACACTCGATTGAATGAAAACTACTTTGAGATAACTAAATCTCACAGCAGGTGAAATTTTACATTTGTATCCATTCATTTTACTGACACTTCTGTCCAAAGTGACTTACAATGACAAATATATATATATATATATACATATAATTTTGTATGGTTATGCTGATATGCAGTTTATAAAAAACAAAACAAAAACAGATGCTCATTTGCTGACACTGTTTCTTGTTGTTGTTGGAGCAAAGTTGGATGAGAGAAACTGTATTCATCAATTAACTCATTCATCAGTGTACAAGTGTACATCAAATTCCATTGTGATTCCAAAGGGGTCAGGTTCCTCCTCGTCTTCATCGGACAGTGATGATGACAAGAAAAAGAAGAAGAAGAAGAAGAAGAAGAAGAAGAAGAAGAAAAATAATAAGAAGAAGAAGGTGAAGAAGGCAATATAAAGATGTGTATATGACGAACCACGCCAACCCAAACTGATGTTTACTTTCTCAAGTTTTGTGTTCAGAGTGTATGTGTGTGTGTGTGTGTGTGTGTGGATGGTTGGAAGGGAAACATATAAATGATATTCCCTCTTGCATAACGCCTGACAGAAGTAACATCTCTCTCTCTCTCTTTCTCTCTCTCTCTCTTCTCTGTGTGTCTGCATGTGTTTGCCTCAGGGTTGCAGCTCCTCATCTTCAGACAGTGATGATGACAAGAACAAGAAGAAGAAGAAAGACAAGAAGAAAAAGAAGAAGAAGGACAAGAAAAAGAAAGATAAAAAAGTAAATGCAGCATTAGATCACCAGTACTCTATGAAAGCTGGGCCTGTCTGCTATAGAAAAACAAATCAATGTCCATATGATGTATGATTTTGCTTCTGTGGCATCACATAATTCCCATTCGAACTCTCACAGTTTGATGGACGAACATGTTTACACAATCCTGCATGTAGGCCCACCAATATAGACCACAAGTCATTTTCTGACCAAAATGAACTAGTCGATTATTTGTAGAAGGTAAAGAAATGGAAAAAAGTGTGTGTATCTGTATCTGTGTGTGTGTGTGTGTGTGTGTGTGTGTGTGTGTGTGTGTGTGTGTGTGTGTGTGTGTGTGTGTGTGTGTGTGTGTTTGTGTGTGTGTGTTAGGATTCCTCCAGTTCCTCGTCATCTTCAGACAGCTCCTCATCCTCTTCAGACAGTGAGGATGACAAGAAGAAAAAGAAGAAAAAGAAAGACAAGAAAAAGAAAGACAAGAAAAAGAAAGACAAGAAAAAGAAAGACAAGAAAAAGAAAGACAAGAAGGTTTGTGATACATTTTGTACCTTATAAAAAACAAATGTTAACTACAGGAAGCAAAATCAGACAAAAATGTAAAAGTTGTCAATAAGTTAACTAATTTAAATTATGCAGTTAAACAGTTCCCTAACAAATCATATGTATTATAATAATTTATTACACGGCTCTTCACAAGGCAAGTAGAACGCTCCATTGACTTGAATAGGATTTCCCAAAGTTCTAGCGGTCATTATTTCTTGGGAAATGACCTCTGAAAAAAATAATGACCGCTGTCAATGGCAACGGAGTTTGTGCTTCTAATTCAGGTATTTCATATCCCTATGCAAGGACTGGAACTTCATTCAAAAGTGAAAGCAGACGGTTGATCAGCTGTGTTCTAAAGAATGTTTAATTCAAGTTCAGAGTGTTGTTGCGAACTATTTCAGCAAATGCCACGATGAACAGTAACAAATAGGCTAGGCTATGTAGACTAAATTCATATTGTGGGGAGTTTATTATTTCGTTTTGGCAAGTGGCCGTGTAATAAGCGGGATAATGTATAGAACGCCGGTCATTATTGGGAAAATAAGTCCCTTCAGGGCAGAACAAGACCCTGCCGGGACTTATTTTCTCAATAATGACCGGCGTTCTATACATTATCCCTTACATAATAGTAATAGAATATTTGTTTAAATAGAAACACCTTTTGGCCCTATTTTGACAAATTAAAACGCATGGTCTGAAGAACATGACTTAAAAGCCATGGCATGTTGCTTTTATGATGACGAGTGAATGCATCTCTGCAGAAAAAATCTGCCCCATTCTTGTCAATCTAGGCAACAGCAGGGTTCCACCAAAGCGTACTTTGCCAGGACTCGTTGCTGGGCTGAACATAAGCTAGATTTTTTTGATAATGTGCTCTCGAAATAAATGTGCCTTTTACTATAGACCAGGTTTTTCTTTGTCAGTGACGTGACGTGCGATCAATTCACCTTACCAAGGCACAGACTGATTTGCTTATTAGACAACATGCACGGCACAGCAGACAAATAGATTATATCTGCGATGGTCACAAACCAGCAGAGACACGTTGCGTCCCACCCAAACATAACACAAGCCCCTTTGTGTTTAATTGAATACAGGATAAGAAACCACAAACTGCATCCTCCAAAATTATCATACAGCTGAATCGCTGTTCGCCACCTAAACCCCAACTTTTTCAACCTAAACAAAACACACTGACAATCATGAAGGGGGGATTGGCCTCTATGTGAGACTAACAGTAACCTCCTGTGCTCCATTGAAAATAAATCCACTTGATTATGTCTGAGTCTTCCCTTCGAGACTGCTGAAATGTACTGTACATGAAAAGGTTACCTTCTCCAGTGCAGCAGATGGCATTTCACAGATGTACTCCATTTATAGATATTTTAGGTTCCATTTTGCCATCAGGTGATTGACACAGATTGCCATCTGGTACAGAGTTGTCTTGTCATCTCTTGCCTCAAATCATATTGGCTTATTAAATTATGATGAAATAAACCAGTATATCTCCTTGACACACAGATGTATATATAGTGTAAGGACAAACAATGATACAGACACAGATAGGCATGCAGACGTAGACACAGACACACACACACACACACACACACACACACACACACACACTTCACTGGGATCCCACTTCTGCTAAAGCCTCTGTCTGTGACTTGCTTCTGCCTTCTCAGGATTCCAGTTCCTCCTCCTCTTCTTCCGATTGCTCCTCGTCTTCCTCCTCCGACAATGACTGCGATAAGAAGAAGAAAAAGAAGAAGAAAGACAAAAAGAAGAAGAAGAAGAAGGTGAAAAAGGTTGGCATGACTAAGTGTCTCTCATGTGTCTCTAAAAGATAAAACTTCCTTTGATAGTGCAAAGCTCTATAGCCGTTTTTTAGGAGAGAAAATGAGTAAAATGGGAGGAAATGTGTAGATAGTCTGTTATTGCTGTGGGTAGAAGGGGATGTTTAACAGTGTCATTCAGAAAAGCTGTTTAAACATTAAGGTAGGTAATCTTTACCCCCTTTTCTCTTGGTTATGAACCAAGAAGAACACACACACACACACACACATACACACGCACACACATACACATCCTCTGCTTCCCACCCTATCAAGTAATATGCACCTAAATTACTCTAGTCTTGATTGTTCTCCCCACTGCCTCTCGTAAAGCCTGCACCACAAATATGCATGCACCTCACAGTGGATTGAGAGTTTAAATCATGTAGTCCAGTGAAGTTCGCTGAAGTGGGAATTTATTTTCAAGGATTACCACATATTATTCATTCCCTGGCATTCAGCTCAAATTAGATTGACACCTATCTTGTCTAGTGTTCAGTGTCCAGTTTTAGTGGTCTCTTTAGGATTGGAATATGAAATGACTATGATATAAAATGACATGGTTGATGGATAATGATTAATTATTATCATCATCATTATTGTTATTATTTACTTTGGCCCTGAAGGGTATTTCAGGTCATATGTGTATTTGCTATGGAGACTGCGATCCTATCAGAAACATATATACATTCTCTGCACTTGAGTAATACAGTAACACACAATGACAATTAACACAATAGCAATACAGGCAATATTTTATGTATGGGTGTGTTTGTCAAAGTCAAAGTATCTTTATTTATTTGAGAAATTTGTTTTGGACACAGGGAACGAGCTGCAAGAGCTACCACAGAGACACACAACAAGCACAGGGTTAAAAACAATTAAAAGGCAAATGTCCAGTAAAACTCAAAGAGCTGTGCAAATTGCAAAATGACAATTTTCTATACTCCCTTTAAAAAGCCATCTTTTCTACATTCTTCTGTTCTCCAATACATACCTTACAAGCACTCGTCCCTACTTCCATAAGCATCCATGCATTCAGTCATACATAAACATTAATTTAACCATTCATAAATCTCCATACATTCAGTTATACATATGCATTCATTCATCCATACATAACCATACATACATTCAGTCACAGATATATACATTAATTAAATTCATGGTCTGTATGTGTGTGAAAATCATGTATGTGTGTGTGTGTGTGTGTGTGTGTGTGTCTGTTGTAGGACTCCTCCTCTTCCTCCTCCTCTTCGTCTAGCTCATCTTCCTCTGATAGTGATGACAGGAAGAAAAAGAAGAAAGACAAGAAGAAAAAGAAAGATAAGAAGAAAGACAAAAAGAAAAAGAAAGATAAGAAGAAAGACAAAAAGAAAAACAAGAAGAAAGACAAGAAAAAGAAAGACAAGAAGGTATTTCTGGAAAGAGCAATCAAAGTCAGATAAAAGACCATACATGTGTATACAGATCATATACGTTACGCATTTCCAGTGTTCTGAATACAAAAAGCTTAATGTTGATGTTGATGTTGGTGACACATAGCATGCGACTTGACATTCTGCAATGTCATTTCGGCCCAGTCTACCCGTCACAGACAACACCATGATCAAATGTCTGTGTAAAGGTTATCTGCACAAGGGTAGTGGCTGACATTTCTTTGGGCAGAGACCATTGAAATTTCATGTTCTACAATGCTGTCACTTGCATCCGAGATAATGAGCAGATCTTCTCACTTTTATGCTCTCTCAATGGCTATTATCTGTCCTTCACTCACTTCCAGGACTCTGACAGTGGAGAGGATAAAAAGCAGAAGGACAAGGATAAGAAGGTAAGCGGTTACTAATAGGCTTATGACACTCATAAAATTAGACTAATTAAACTGCCCTGTCACAATTTTCTTTTTTTCTTCACTAGTGTATAATTGTCTTTGTCAATTTTTAAGTGTTTAATTTACTGTAAGAGAAAGAGTAGGCCTATCTATGGATTACATTAATCATCCAAAATGCAATATTAATTTGGTACTTTCAGGGTTGGTGATGAATTATACGTGAGATGAAGGAAAATAGCTACTGTCATCTGAGGCTTAGGCATTTCAAAATGCCCTTTTTGGTTATGCGAGACATTAAAAGCTTTAGTTGGGTTATCATATTGATCGTGTTATATCTACCATGACAGGTCATTCGCCATTCTTTCTCGGCACTGTGAGGAAGACAGGAAAAGTGAACATTGATCGCAAAGTAACATTTCTCCTCTTCCTTTTTTTCTTCCTCAGGACTCCTCCTCCTCCTCTTCATCAGGGAGTGACAAGGAGGTAACGATTTGCGATTCACCCCTGATTTGATTTCTATTCCATTTCCTTCTGTTGTCTAGAGGTCAGAGTTGATTTTTCTTTTGCTGCTTTTTTGATGTTTTGTGTGTGTGTGTGTGTGTGTTCGTGTGTACGTGTGTGTGTGTGTCATCACAGAACAAGCCCAAGAAACCCGAGCAGGGAGGAGAAGGAGATGGCGGGCAGTCGAGGGAGGACTGCAGCCCTGGAGGACTGCACGGGCTAGACAAGTTCGAACCCCCCAAAGGGCCATCCACTTACAAGTTCGACGATGACTATAAATTCAAGAGCCATCTGGAGCCAAAAGCCAAGCCGACCTCGCTGTCTATCTCCTCCCAGCTCGCTGTCACAGACAACAGCCTCAGGCCCACGTCCCGCTATGAGAGCTCCACCTCCGCCTCGCTCCGGTCCCCGAGGAGCCCCACAGCGAGGCCTGTTAGTGCCATGGAGTCCCTCATGGGGGACCCTGGCAGGGCTGGAGGGGCATCTGGTGTGTCTGGGACCAGGTCCTCTCTGGTCAGGTCCAGCGACATACTGCGTGGGCCGAGACCATATGAGCCAGCAGGGGGAAAATAAAAGAGGAGGATAGCGGCAGCGGCTCAGAGTGTCTCTGACCGCCAGTAGCCTGCTCAGTGGCAGTCTGGGAAGATGGAAATAAAAAATCCCGCTGTCACATTTGAGATGGCAGAGATGAAATGGCGGCGGTCAATTTTTCTGTGTGTCTGTGTGCTCATTGCAAATGATCTAATCCAGTGGTTTTCAAAGTGGGGGCCACGGGGGAGTGCCAGGGGGGGCTCAGCAAGTTGGAAGGAAACATAAAAGCAAAAAAATACATTAAATAAATAAAAATAATTTGGAAAATTTCAAATATACCTATTACTATGAGGGTTGTTATACAATGCCATTATAATAATGTGAGGCATATCTGAACATTATATTTCCCATGATAATGACTGGGAATAATAGTAGAGTGATAGCTCTCATATAGCAGAAAGCCCCAAATACAATTTTTACACACTGTATGCTCCATCACAAAGTGCTTGTGGCTAAAATAATTATTAGGATTAGCTTAATGTATTTTTACATTTGCCGTAGTATTGTCGATGGGTTTAATAACACATCAAGGGGGTCCTTGGCCAGAACCTAGTGGTATTTGGGGGGCCTTGTCATGGAAAAGTTTGGGAACCCCTGATCTAATCCACCCTGCCTTTTAACGGTTGAGGGTAAATCACAGCATTTTTATGTTAATGGAGTTTTTGTAATTGGTTGCATGGCAAAGATGATTATTAAAGAATCCCTTTCAAGAATCGAGGATGTGTCTCAGATAATGTTGTTTGGGGTGTTGGAAAACAAACACATGATGATGTCTGAGTATTTTTGCATAGAAACAATCAGATCACAGAGTTTATATCTTGATGAATAACTAATAATCAGTCACTATACATAGGGTACAGTATATTAGCCTGACGTAGTCATACTCAATTCTAGTCAGAATATGAGTCTGATACTGCTCCATAGTATCTACCCTAGCAACCTTCTCGGTTACCCTATCAACAACCTAGCAACCACCTTGATATTGTCAACCAACATGACTACCCTAGCAATCATCTCAATTACCCTAGCAACCATCAACTTCACATGCAACCACCATATCTACCCTAGCAACCTTATCAGTTACCCTATTAACAACCTAGCAACCACCACTAAAATGCCAATCTAGCAACCACCATAGCAACCAACATAATTACCCTAGAAACCTGCATAGCAACCACCATATATACCATAACAACACTATAGCAACCTTCTCAGTTACCCTTGCAATAACCTAACAACCGCTATGTTTAGCAAAATACCTGTAGAAAGCCTCATATGTCTCTGCTGGTGTAAAGGTCATTGATAATGAGTAGATTGCTGTCAATTGTCCTCTATACCGATTCTTTCACACAAACTCACGTCACAGACCTACGTCACACACCACTTGGAGGTACAAACAATCAGTTTTGGTTGATTTGACCATCAGTTAACTTCGAAACAGGTATTTTACTTTGGATAGACAATAGCAATCATAGGAGTGATTAACGTCAAAAAATCTAGACTGGAGAAACTCAACATTTGACACCTCCACCTGTTTAGTGTTTTAAAGACGTCAAATAGTCCGCTATAGTTACCAAATTCATAGCCAAAGAGCCAGAAGGAAAGACACATGGATGGCTATAAAAGCTTCATTATACAACTAAACACGACAAATAACCCTTGAGCCAGCTCCTTACTATGTGATCTCAATGGCAATGCAGCGTTTGTTTGCACCTCCAAAAATATGGCGTACCTGGTTACCTCGCAAAAACGCCCACAAATACCTGTATGTTTGTGTGAAAGATATAACCACCCGCTGCAGTAGACCATAGGATGAGAGAATGTGTTCCACAACACAGCTGAAAATGGGAGCAAGGACTGAGGTGTCAAGGCCAGCATGCTTCAGCCCCTTCAGGAAGTGGACAAACAAGGCCTTGTTTACATGCTGGCTGTCTTGTTGTTTGTAGCAGGACACCACTTTAACAGCTCCTTTGTGTAGGTGTTCTTTTGGAGTTATATAATGAAATGAAATGCAACCTCTACATCAGGATATCAGGAGCAAGGATCTGTGAAAACATAAGTAGGCTAGATGGGAGAAATTTAAGATATGTTTAGAAAAGATTGCAGGACCATCCCTAAATAAAATATCAGGACACCTTTACAGATAATATACAGATAATGTATATTGGTGAGACAAGGGTAAAACTGTTGTAGGTAAATATTCAAATACTACAATAGGCATACTATAAAATACAACTCTACAACTTCAGGTCTCAACACTGTAGTTTTGGAGGAATATCTGTAGTTCATATTCAGGAAAAACTGTATTTTGGACATTAAAAGCTGCATTGCACTACGTAGTACACTGCAGGAATGCAATATTTTGGATTGAATGCAATATTTTGGAATGAATGGAATAGGCTATGTTGTATTGCTATATATTTCAGAAAAACGGTAGGATATAACAGTTTATCCCATGAATTACCCAGACTCAAAGAACAGCTGATAATGTGAGACTGACAAGACTAGACAATTTAATGTCAAACAACATCACCTAATATGTTTAGCAGGATTATAGCACAATCATACTCATTTCGATAATTTAACCATAACGTGTCAACAATGATTTATTTACCTAATCACGTATTTGTCTACGACTTTTACTTACAAGCCTTTGAATTGTACTGAGAAATTGCACTAAATTCGCACGATTCTAGGCTTTGTACACCATGAAGGAGTGTTGGTCAGATAAGTAGGCCTATATTTTGTTCCAAACAACAAAAAACAACACAATTATTAGGCTATTTACAAAATTGACGTCGCTAACTTTCTCCATGGCTCGCTCTATGCAGCGTTTCCGCTTTCTTGTGGTTGCGTGTGTCACGTGATAGATTCTGGGATCCTAATGTGTTTCGTATCGAAGTATCAACCATGCGAATAGATGATATCAGCCTTCTAAACCTGCTTGAAGGTGTAGATGGCCCCTTCTAACCCATAACTATGGGGCTGATTACGAGTGATAACGCCCATTCAATCTAGTGATAACGTTCGAAGCGGGTGACAGACCCCATGGTACTGCGATGCGAGTGATCATAATAACATAACGTGATATAGTCCTTGATAACCAGGCTATGAACTCATAAACAACAGCATTTTGTCACCGTTTGTCATTCACCGTGCTGTGAATACAGCATTAAGATGCTAGGGAGCTTGAGATTCAGACAACCTGCATGGTTGTGTTCATCCTGTCAGAAAATAGCAATTTGATCAGGTGATCATGCATCATCAGCGCAAGCTTGGTTTGAAACTGGTTTCTGGGGATGGGGTTTACACGATCCTTCACTGGGCTAGTGCCTGTTGTGTTAATATGACCATGCTGATGCTAACAGCTGCAGCTCCCTCAAATCTATATAGGTTCTCATTTTATATTAGGCTAGCTTTTGCCAATGAAAATGAATGCAACATAAAAAAAACAGTAGGCTACTGCTAACTGAAGAAACTGTAAGTACTGTAAGGAAATTATTATCATTGTATAACCATTTGTGTAAGCTGTAAGCAGAAATATTGTTGTGCTGAGTTCTAAGAACAGAGAGTTCAAGTTAAATGTTGTTGTGCTGAGTTCTAAGAACAGAGAGTACAAGTTTAAGTGTGCACTCAGACAGACAGGAACTGCACCCTGTCTGTGTGTGTGTGTGGGTGAGATAAGAGTGTGTCACAATAAAGTCGCTATGTCTTGCTTCCTATTTTCTGTGTGCATCTGTACAATAAAAGACACAGCTTTTGGGCTGCAGAGTCAGAGACTGATGGTGTGAGGAATTCTTCCTTACATTAGCAGGCTCTCCTCTTGGTACCAGAGTTTGTGGGCAAAGCCATACTACGTGTTGTGGTTGTATCTATATGTTGGGGTTAAATTCCCTGACAGTTACCAACAATGTTAACAACAAACTCAGCTTCACTGCTGCAAACAAAGTTGGCTATATGCTTCGCCATATAACAAACCAGCTAGCCTTGTGATAACAAAATATTTACCTTTTGTTTAGTCCACTGAAAGTTATCCACATATCAAACGATTAAATACACAGTTATGGAGTAATTGTTTTGGGGACGCAGTTGCACTATATCCCACTTTTGCTGCCTTTAAGCCACTCAAATCCATAGCCTAGATGAGCATTGCGCATACGTTACAATGACGTGATGGTGAAGCTAAATGCCCAAGAAACGTCACGTCATAAAAGTTGTAGGCCTACTAAATGCAAAAACTTAATGACAACTTGTTTGTGGTGGTGTAGTGCTGCCTACTTGAAATGGGATAGGCAAGGATTATCTTATTCGGCTATTACGTGTGGCACATTTATTGGGCTTAGCCTCTTTTAATTTATTTGAGGAACTGATAAAGACTGAGCAGCAGAAAAGTCATAGTCGATACATAAATCGTTTATTATTATAATTAGGCTATTGATAGCCTACTACTTTACTACTATTACTATTATTATTATTATTATTATTCGGATGATGCAAAGGAATGTAAATCTGAGTCTGAAATTTTGGCTACAAACAGTCTATACTGCTGTAACTGCACTACTGCTATTATGTAAGGGATAATATATAGAAGTTATATCTCTTTAAGATATTAAAGAGACATATGGAGTTTATTTTTTCGTTTTGGCAAGTAGCCGTATAATAAGCGGGATAATGTATAGAACGCCGGTCATTATTGGAAAAATAAGTCCCGACAGGGCTTAACCGGTCTTGTTTCGCCCTGAAGGGACTTATTTTCCCATAATGACCGGCGTTCTATACATTATCCCGCTTTATTATAATGGCTACTTGCCAAAACGAAAAAATAAACTGTCTCTTTACACTTATTTGTTACCGTTTCGTCGTGGCTTTTGCTGAGAAACAAATAGTTCGCAACACACGCTGAACTTGAATCAAACATTCTTTAGAACACAGCTGATCAACCGTCTGCTTTCACTTTTGAATGAAGTTCCAATGCAAGAAGTGACCGGAATACTTGCGTGATATGATCAGCAGCACAAAACCCGTTGCCATTGACAGCGGTAATTATATGTTTGCAGCGGTAATTACATTACATTACCGTAGAACGTTGGGATATCCCATTTAATGGGTGTTAGCACATAGCCATAGTTGCTGTTAAAATGCCTACTAGGCTAGCACTGGGAATCTAAACACTTCAACAATATCAACATCACATGTTGCTTTTTTACCATTGGCCCAAGTAGTGACCAGTATTCTACCATTGGCCCAAGTAGTGTGAAATAAATCTAAAAACTAAAAAAAATAAAATAAAAGTAGAACTGCACATAGCAAGAATCTGGTCTGAGGGCAGATCTGGCATTGTGATCATCTCACAGTTTTCACCATTTTTATCAAAAAATATTTTGAAAACAATCAATTGTATATCTTAATATTCTGGCAAGTTTAAAATATGATGGTCGAAAGTGGGCCAGAGGTGGCTATCCGATATCTGGAAATCTGATCTCACTATGGGTTTGTGTTCACAATTTGGTCCCCCTCACTTCCAAAATATCTCCTGCGCCCCTGCAGGCCTAAAGGCCTGTCTTAATTCACGGAAAGGCAAACGGGTCGTTTGCTTTCAGAAAGGCTAAACTTAAGAGTCTACCCATTCTGAACACTTAAAATGCCACCTTGGCGTCCTAAAACGTCCTAATCACCTAAAAACGTCCTAATTCTTTCACAAAAACTCGCGTCACAGACGTATTTTTGGTTATTTAACCATCAGTTAACTTCAAAACAGGCATTTTACTTTGGATAGACAATAGCAATACATCATAGGAGAGATTAACGTCAAAAAATCTAGACTTGAGTAACTCAACATTTGACACCTCCGATATGTTTAGTGTTCTAAAGACGTCAAATAGCCCATTATCAAAACGTCTTTAAACGTCCACAAATACCCGTGTGTTTGTGTGAAAGAATTATTAGAATCAAAGACATTCCAGGTAGAAACAGATTGCTACCACTGTCGTGCACAGGTGGACTCTGCTTCTTGTAGCTTCTCTTTCACCTTTGCTGTCATATGTTTTGTTCCTGTTGCGTAGTTTCAGGGTGCGGTCCAGGGGAGTGGTTTTACTAGAGCAGCAGGTCAGGTCAGTTGAGTTGCTGGCTATTTTGCCGTGGGCTTCGTACGCACGTCTTTAAAAGCGCCAATAGGCTATCTCGCGTTGTCTTCATGGATTTCGATCTGGCAAGTGGTGAGTATTTGTTGGTGGCTTTTCTCGTAGTTGGTTTACCAAGCGAAAACAAATCTGCTTAATTAATACTGGCAGCTTGGTTACATTTGTAGACAAGATAACGTTTTCTCCGCAAAGCGTGACATGTAATAGTATGGAAATAACTTTTCATTCGTACAGCTATGGACAAGGACGAGGAGATTAAGAAGTCTTCTGGACATAAAGATGAGGGGCTCTTTGGTTTTGGAAAAAAGGACAAGGACAAGGACAAGGACAAAGACAAGCATAAGGTAAGAGGCAACACATGTTGACTTTTTATCGTTTACATAGGCTGCTATTATCTTCCTGTGCAGTCCCTATGCCCGTCTTCCCTTGGAGGTGTGTGTGACAACCTACCAAAACATTCTGTCAGCTTACACTGGCGAGTTTTGGCGTGCGCGTTGTGTGTGTGTGAGAGAGGGAGAGCGAGAGAATGAATTCCTGAGTGCCTAAACATGGCCTATAGTTGACTGCAGCCCCCCTCCAAGTTCCCTGCAGTGTCTAGAGTCTTGTCACCTCTGTAGGTAAGTCATTCATTAAGTTTTTTCATCTCTTCCTAACAATCAGGGGCAACAGATCCCAGCTGTAAATTGGCCATAATTAGTCATTTTGTTAATGAGATGTGACACTAGTGAGTGGCAGCATTTTTTGTTTTGTTCAGAGAAAGCTTTCTTGTGATGATGGTGCAAAAGGAACAAAATTGATTAAAGCAAGCCTAGGTAGGCCTACTATTTGAAGAGAACTCCAACAGGGCTTCCCATGCCTTAATTACTGATTGATTAAAATGCCTGGCCCTGTAAGTGCCTACACCGCAGTTGTCGTGGCGAGAAGGTGAAAACGTCTGCTCTAATTCCGGGTAGAAAGTGAAATTGACTGAAATCCAGTGCAACAAACTCTACCTATATGTCATTACAGAGCGAACACAAAGATGAGGATAAAGACAAGCACAAAGAGCACAAGGATAAGGATAAAGACAAGCACAAAAAGCACAAGGAGAAGAGTGGTGACAAGCAGAAGCATAAAAAGAAGGACAAAGACCATCACAAGAAAGATGGCCACAGCTCCTCTTCCTCCTCTAGTGATTCGGTAAGTTGATGAGTGCTTTGGAATTAACACCATTTTATATACATGAGCAATATTTTAAGCCTTTTGGGCTTTATGATAGAAAGCTGGCAAATGTAGCCTGTAAGGATTTGGGCCTTCGCTTGAAATAGTGGAGAGCTGGGAACATTGTGTCAAATCTTCGCATTGTATCGCGGAGTGATTTATTATTAGCTGTGCAAAGTCTGAGTTGAAATGTCCAGGGATATTCCAACTCATGGAACGTCTCTCGGCCAATCAGAAACAAATAAATAGTTCCATAGAACCCAATTGTTGTATAATGAGTTTTAATCCACTGTTGGTTCCCAAACATTTTAAAATTCTTACTCTTGTACTCTAAATCCAAGGCAATCTACACTGTTAAAATAAATGTGTTGTCCCTGTCTGGACACAGATATGTGTTTAAAAAACAACGCAAGTTGTGTTATTTCAACACTTATTGTGTAACAAATAAAAAAAGGAAGCAACACAAACTGTGTTGTCCCTATCTGGACAGAGAGATGTGTTAAAAACAACGCAAGTTGTGGTGTTTTCAACACATTCATTTTAAGAGTGGAGTGTTAATCCACTGCCAAAAGTATTCCCTACCACCACCTCCTCCCCAACCCACACGGCCAGCCCAGAGGAAACTAGGCGGGGCCTAATGCTTTAAAGAGGCCAATAAAGTCCTTAGACAAAGACAAAGTTGTTGTATCTGATGAACCTGGCATAACCTAGGGAGGGACGGAAGGTCTGATGAGTAGGGAGTTTTCCTTTAGTGGTTCTATTGGTCAAAATAGTGCTGTTGAGAAAGTGCTTCTTAAGAGATTATTTGGATTTACTGAGGTGCTGTCAAGAGAAATGCATGCCTGTATTATGTGTCTCATCAAGAGACTGAAAGATAAGCCCATGCAAATAGTCAGGTATATTTGTAGCAGGTGGAATGTGTGTGCATTGTGTATGCTATAATGTCACCTAGCCAGTTTGCACTAATCTGAAATGATAGGGATCAGGTTTTACCTGTATAGAAAGGACATTTCTTTATTTTTCTATCAACAGCATGTCACGCCACCCCATGGATGAAAATGTGTGTGGGAGGTTTAAGTTCAGACATGCGTCAGCGTTTGTTTGGGGTTATTGATTTTAGAAGATAAAATGTAAACAGCAGTAACGCCCATCTGAATCTTCAGCACCATCATATTGCCCTCAGATACTTGTTATCTGGAATCCTCCCTTGCTGCAACATTATTATGTAAAAGTTGGCTAGCTCTGTGTAGTAGAAGCCACGTCAGATCAAACGTAGAGACCTAAGACTGTGAAAATACCACTGATGTATGTGCAGGTGTTTAGTAGCCTTAAAAAAGGGAGGGGGTGGTATTTGCTGGTTCATAATGACCTATTATGGATATACAACATGTTTGTAAAAAAATATTCTTTTTTGTCCTTTCTTTCAGGATTAGCAAAATGTTGACATTGCAATCCAGAGAAGAGAACAGCTTGGGGGAGTGGACTTGAAGTACTGTATTTTCATAAATAAACGTTCTTACTATATACAATGCAATCAGCCCTTAGACATATATGATCGTATGGTGTCTTTGGAGATTTTGACATGATTGGAGTTAAGGAAATGAACATGTGTGCGTTTGACTGTGAAAATAAATAAAATACATCAATAAAATTCTTCAGTTTCTTTATACCCTTTTCAAGTTGTTTCATGTTACCGTTATACCTGCAATCTTACAATCAACATGCATTTTCTCCTTCGTTGTGTACCTTTTTAGATATATTTTTCATCATTGGAATGCATTTTCCACACTCTTTGCAAAACACTGTTGTACCACTAGAGGGAAGCACATAACTTTATACTAAAACTCAGAGTTTCCATACAGCAAGACTCTAACCCTATGGCGCAGACGCAAATACAGTGTTCAGTGAGCAACCTTGAGATTTTGCGTCTACTGATGATGCATGAAAGCTCCATATTTATTATGATTTCAAAACTTGAAGGATTTAATATGCCATTGAATCTCATCACCTTGTAAAGAGTGCTATTCCTTATGACGCGGTCCTGTCATGCCCAACAAAAAATGTCACAATTTTGAAGGGGGAAAAAGTGTGTTGGTGAAATTGTTTCCTATTTCCTCATTACCCATATTTTTCTCTGGGTGTCCTGGTGCAGGGGGAAAAACTCTGTGCCTGCCCAGGACACAGAGACCCGGAAGGTTCAGTGGCCTGTTATTAATTGATTCAGCAATCACAAGGCTAGGCGCAGAAATGCATGACACTGCAGAAGAGTTGCCATGCTGTCGCTATACACAGCATCAATATTAAAGTGTAGCGCAGTTTAACTTTTTTCCACTGGAAAAGTTAAATTCAATTAGCATTTAACTGAACAGATTTGGCTTTATCTTTAAATCTTTCATATGCACAGCAACAGAAAATGGGAGAGACTGTAAAAAAGGAATCAATAATGGATAAAGTATGTGTGGATGTTGTGGTGGTTTGAAATTAGCTTGTGTGTGAGTCTATGATAATGGCTTTGTAAGATGGAGACTCTGGAGAACATCTCGTGCTTAAGCAAAAGGGTGTCCATTATTTACACAGGGCAGAAATGTAACTAAGTTATAAAGCTTTTCCTAACTCTTGATGGAATGAAACCGATGGCTGAACTCGTATGACCACAATTATGACCTCACATATTTTATGACTTATTGTTGGTTTTGTGTTTTATGGCTGTCATTCAAAAGTGACATATATGTCTTTAAAAATATAATCACACATGTGCATTGGGTATTGTTTTTAGTAATTTGACTTCAGTAATTTTGTAATGGAAGTTCATAATGTTTTTGAAATGTTCAACAAGCAGAGTGTGGACGTATGGCTCCCAGCACCCCCAAAAAGGATGCTGGATTGTCCTTATGGTGGAACAGAAACTATTACTCAGCCAGGTCCTAACAAAACAATGTTGTGTATTTATGATTATTGGATTCACAATAAATGTGGCAAATAGGACAATCCTGGCAGGTGTGTCTTGTTCCTCTCGTTAGTCAGTTTTGTAGGCATACATAATGCTTCTTATTTGGCTTTATGCTTTCACTTTAATGCAGTGTTGATATTAAATGATGTCTAGAGATGTCCAATGACATGATGCATGTTCTATATTAAAGTGAGAAACCTGGTCATCCGTTGAAGCACCTCATCTTTAGTAAATCCCCAGTCTCTAAACCACACTCCTGCAAAATGCATGAGGCATTTGATACTTTGATATGCTCCATTGCTTTGATATCATAGTCATTGGTATATGGGCAATGTATAGAAGATACAAGGATACAAGGATACAAGGAAGTTTATTGTCACATGCATATAGTTACTGGAAGTAGTGTGGCAAGGGCTGCATAAAAAAGGTGGGGGAGGATTGGGATTGGGTGGGGGGCACCAACAAGGAGCACCCAAGAGCAAGAGCAAGAAGGGCCGGATCGGATACCACGCCTGGTTTCAAAGCTGCTTCCCCCCAATGCAATGTTTCCTGAAGTCTTTTTTGTACAAGGGAGCTGTGCGCCCAAGATAAGAGACGTTGAAGAGGCCCCGAGCCTCCAGGCATACAAGAGAAGTATCTTATTCTGCTGTCAAGCGCGTTCCTCTCATATGCTTCCAAGCACCTAAGGCTACACGCAGAACTTCGTGATGCAGTGCCCAGTGCCGCACCCTCTCCATTTTCAGCATGCATTTTTCATCACTCATAATAACCCCCACCCCCCACCACCACTGAAAATAGTTTTGCGACTCTAATGAGAAAGGATGATGTGTGTGTGTGTGGGGTTTGTAAAGTTTTACTGTTAGACTAATGTTAGCTGCATCTTGAGAAGTTCCAAGCAGAAGAATCAGTAGAAAAGGGTGGAGGGAGAGCTGCAATTTGTTCCGGGCTGTTTTGCCATTGCATGAGGCTTCAGCACACTACTGTACCTTGCACAGGTCACCCTGCTGTTAGCATTAAGTGTAAATGAATACAACTGTGAGCTTGCGTGGACGAGGGAGAGTGAGCCAACACATGGATGCAGATACAGATCGTACACAACTAAACTGACAAATCACTCAGAAATCTGGGGAAATAAGATTAAGATTAAGTCATTAATCTTAAATTCTCCTATTTCTATTTATTTTCCCCCAAAGTGGATTACTTGCACAATTAGTAGGCTATAGCCTATGCGTTTTAAAAAAAATGTCATGTTTAAGTTTGCTTAAAAAGTAAACAGAAAAAATCAAGAAATTATCACAACTGACCATTAATGGAATAAATCTACCAAGCACTGAATGACATTCTCGCGGTGCATCATTCAAGTAATTATAGCTTCACTAAACCAGAGGAGGGCATCCTTTTCCTCCACCTCCAACGGGCGTCATTGGTCTCCAGGCAACAGTCTCCGACACTTTTCAATCAATGTTGGTTGAGCAGCGCAGAGCTGGAACGGGTGCGTGCCTGCTGATGAGAAGCAAGGGCCGTCCACATACAAGAAAGAGCATGAACCTAGTCATGGCACTGTTAAGGATCTACAGATATCATTCTTTTAGTCGGTGTTGAGAACACACACGGTGAATGCAACGTTGCTTTGAGGGGATAACTGTAGGCTATTCGTTCGTGGAGCTGGACTTCGGCGGGCAATGGGAGGATGTTAACTCGGAGAGGACGCAAGGTTTATACCAATTACAGAAGTCAGCAGTAAGAACAGTGATTTAACATGCAGCTATGCGCTGTTTGTCGTTTTAATTAGTTTGTCTTTGTTTGAAAAACTGCTTTTCTATTCCAGCGACGGAAAAGAGAGGGACGCCTTTCTGAGTATTCATGCATTCACTTTCGCAAGAGAGTTGTGTTTCGTCAAAGAAACTGTGGAAAAACAATTAAGTTCCATTGACAAGACAGCCTACACCATCGTCTCTCCAGACATTCACAAAAATGTTGAAATTCCACAATTCTGACTTATGGATTGCCTGGCTGGTTTTATTTTGCATGGAGGGTAAGTCATTTATTAACCCAAATCAACGATTTCTTGAAGCAGGGCTCATGTTCAACTTTCATTTACGCCACGGTTCCTTCAAACTGGTAGCACGAGTCATTCATAAGGTAGGGTGGGCACAGTGGTCTCGTCGAAGACCTATGCATCGTCAACATGGCAACATTGTTAAACTTTAACGGTTTCAGGGGATACTTGCTTGTGTAAGACGCCTTAGGTCAATTTATGCAATAGTGAACCTCACATTCCGTTATTTCGCTGTCATATCCATTATTTGACGATCAACTAACAGTTAGGCTACCCATATCATGTCACTACTGCGTTGCGGTATCAGTAGGCTAACATTAGTTTTATCTTTAGGCAACCGTGTGCAATTGCATGGCCTCGTAAAATGTTTGTCATTGTTTGTTACTAAAGCTTTGCCAGGCTAATGGTGTTCTGGGCATTTCAGGAGTAGCCTAGTGTAAGATTGATAGCCTATAGGTATCACAAAACACATCTCTATGGGGTAAAATGGTAATGTTACGGATACCGAGAACTACATGTTGTTGAATGTTCTGTATTTGAAATGGAAACGAAGAGCCAGACGGTGAAGGTCTGTACCCTCTAATCCCCGCGATTAAGCGGAGCACTAGTCCACGTGATGAGCGTTGTCATCGTCAGCAGTGCATTCAGAGTCCAGAAGTTTACTGTGCACTGCAAAACAAATGTCAGTAACGTTTACTTTGCGATGTTTAGAATAATGAAATTGCTTAAATGGCAAACATTTTAATTTATCCATCTTTTGTTTTCATTTTTATTGTTTCACCTCTACTTTATTTGCTTATTTTATAAACATCAGTCTGCCTTTTGAAAGTTGTATGTCATCCCCTAAACTAACATTTCGACCTCCAAACATTAAATTTGCCTGAAAATGTGAAATTGCCATGATATAACAAATATGAACCTATACAAGTGTAGGGAACATTCTGTTTTTCCATGCTATATTATTTATCTCAGTTGTAATCTCTAACTTTTAGCTGCTGCAAAGCTCAACTCTTGAATGTTTTGTTATCTCTTGTTTTATCCTCTCTGACACTTACAAAACTTACAACTTCTGTAGTAGTCTAGGTCTATTTACACCACTAAAACTTATTTTCTTGGTTGTAACAGATGGATTGTTATGTAGGTTCTATCATGATTTGAACTAAGCCTTCACATATTTTATGCAATTATTGTAAGAACCATTCATTCTCAATATTTTTTCTAAATCTTTATATTTGCTTCTATTCAATGGTCTTAGCACAGTTTGAAATACTCCTCGAAATTAACCTGTCAGACAGTTCAGAAGACTGAAGTTCAGAATGCCATCATCATTCTGTCATTATATGGAGACCTATGCCATCCCCATCCTTCCCTAATTACTCCTTACACTAATACTGTAATTCCATGATACATGGTATCTTGTTCCCATCTGTGTGTGTGTGTCTGGCCAGTGGTGACTCCATGTGTGGTGACCCAACCCAGCATCTCTGGCTGCCTTGAGTTCAGTCCAGTCCGTGTCCAGCTGTCGCAGTCAGTCCATTCGCACCGCCAGACCTCAATACATAAATTTTGAATTTGTCACCATTAATAAATGGCCTGAGTGGGCGGCAGAGTTGGTGGTCTTCGCTGGTGGAACGAGCTGTGATACCTAGAGAGAGCAAAAACAAAAAAGAGAAGAGCTCAAAAGAGAGGTTTTTGATGAAAAAGTCATCACAGGTTTTGACTGAAGTGCTGTTCCAGATCAAAGGGCCGTAAAACGATTTAGACAGAATAAATGAGAGATTGGCTGTGCCTTAAAAAAGCAAGAAAGAAAGAAGGGAGAAGAAGAAAAAAGGAAAATGAAGAGCAGTCTGTAGTGTTCTACTAGGTTGGTTGGCTGAGCTCGGCTCTAACGATCTCACAGAAGCTCCAGGGCTCTGGTACCAATCCGGAATGCTGATCAATTCTGCCAATTAAAATGCATCAGAGGTAGTGGTGGCTATGAACTTCTCAACTAAACCATGAATATAAAAATGAAAAGATGGATTGAAAGATGGATGGTTGACTGCAATGTTTTTTTTTTTTAATTATTTTTTATAGGGATGCGGTTTTCATCATAGAACTTTTTGAAAATACATTTTAATTTTTGATTTAATTCACAAAGACTCAGTGAATGATCAGGCACTGTACATTTAAATTCAGTGCACATCATTGCCCCTACATTTCAAACGTTAATGTCACTGTTTGTTTACAGTGTCAAGATGCTTGCAGTTTCAAGATTGCAATAAATAATGTATGTCCAAATCTTAGAACAGATTTTTACCTTTTCTAAACAGCAACACACACCATCCAGTATATAACTGAGAAAATACTGTAGCATTCAGACTACAATTGTGACAACATGGCAGCAGATATTATAGGCAGATAATTATGTTTTTTTTCTCTTTAAAAGAGGAGCAGCTGGACTGTGTGTATTGGACAGATGGAAGTTTCCACCTCGATTATCTTCTGCTAAAAATAGCCTCTCAAAAATTAAAAGA
The DNA here is from genome assembly GCF_017589495.1 of Alosa alosa. Classification (NCBI taxonomy): domain Eukaryota; kingdom Metazoa; phylum Chordata; class Actinopteri; order Clupeiformes; family Clupeidae; genus Alosa; species Alosa alosa. The sequence goes on along the minus strand of NC_063203.1, from coordinate 11,042,738 downwards.
CCTTTGGGACTGCTTGCAAAGTGCATGTGTATGAGTGACTGGAATTGGCTGAAGAGGAATCTTAGTCTGTTAGATACTGCCAGTTCTTGGGAAATATATCAATAAACTAGATACCGCATAGCGGTACAAAATATGCCCGCCGCTCAGTCCTGTACATCTGTTCCGCAAAAATAAATCACACTTCAATTTGTCTCCATCTTTTACTCCATCCCCCACTCTTGAAACTTTTGTGTATGCTTGTTTGGCATGCCTGAGTGTGTGTGTGTGCGGCTGCACAGAAAGTAGCCTACTGGTGCTGAAAAGGTGAATAGATTGTAGAATAGCCAAAGAAGATGTAGCGTTGTTCTAAAACCTTTAAAATCTCTAAACAATCACAAGTAGGGCAGTTCATCACAGTTCATCCATTGCAACTGGATTGATGAAAGGTCACTTACAGTACACCTGTAGGCTACATTGTATTTGGGAAAAGCAAAAGGTATCAGCATAATGTTATTTATTTATTTATTTATTTATTTATTTATTTATTTAAACAAAACATCTCTGTCAGTTCCATGCCGTTTTCAACAGCTATCAAAAACAAAGGTCATTTTTGGATGGATGGATTTTTTGTGAATATTTCTTGATTTTAGTCATCTTTAGTTCATGTGATACTTTATTGTCAATGCACAAATTAAGTAACAGTAGTCTGAAACGTTATTGTTAATGCACAAATTAAGTAACAGTAGTCTGAAATGAAATGCTGTTTTACATCTAACCAGTGGTGCAAATAACTGACATGTCCAAATGGGCCTTGATGAAATGCGTCGCTAGACTGTTCATACACATTTTAACGGGCCAAAGTTGAAGAGCTGTTGTCCGTTATTGTTATTGCAAATATAGGCTGATTCATGTTCCCTTGCATTGTGTAACTGAGGTCCATGGCTAGTCTGGCTTTCACCAGACCAAGCTCAATCTTTTAAGAAATCAAAAAATAAATAGCGGGCAGATCAGGCTGGGTTCACCAGTCCATAGGCACCCGATATTGTTTAATTTTCCGATTGAGATATCCACGCTCTGGCTATTCTAAATGCAAAAATGCATCAGGGAGTTATGACAAAACTCTAACTAACAAACTAGATCCTAATAGAAAGCTGTTAGCTTTCCTAAGCTACAGGTAGGCTTATAAGGTAGGCCTATTTACAACATAAATTGTCAATAGGCTATGCTGGCTTACACAAATAAAATCTCCTTTGAAACCAATGGCCACGCCTTACAGTATCAAGCGGACTTAAACTGCCATATCGTGGCGAAAAGTTGTAATAAAATTCACGAGCTCCATGAGTCAAGGAAAGAATGAATGAAGTAGCCACTTCTAAATGGGACCCACTACACAGTAGCTTAAGGTGTGTTGCTAAAGCAGCCATAATGAAATGAAGGTGTCATTGTTTGGATACTTCACACACATGTGCTTTTTAATTTCACAGACTACAACTTCGCTTGCAGTGCTGCTATCAATTTGCTTGGTATAGTTTTCTACAAATGCAATCAATCAAATTGGCCTTCATCACTCAACCAACCAACGCTAACGGTAACATTACCTAGGTCCTTATTGATATTATAAGATTAACGTACCTGCAGTAAAAACCAAACATGTCTGATAAACATCCTCAGATTTATTTCGGCTTCAAGAAGAAATGGGAATTACATTTCATGTGAACATCGTGATATCCTTATTAGACGTTCTCGGCGGTAAACTACAGTCCTTGTAGGAAGCGTCCATTGTTTTTCCAACCCACTTTTAACTTCCAACAAAATTACGTCTCACTCCAACGATGCGCCATCTAGTGGACAAACGACTACTTATCGCCAATACTGGAAATGCAGCCATCATGATGATGAATATTTGGCTTTCTTTTAATCCTACTGAATTTTTTGTAATTATGTATCAGCCGTTCTAATACCGATAGTATGTGGGTGCCTGTGTGTGTGTGCATGTGTATATGTGTGCACCGCCATCTACAGTCCAATGAGTGTACAGTCACTAAATGTACACATAACCTAATTTTTTTTTAGACCCCCCCATGGATGAAATTCTATGAAACTTGGCATACCCCCAGAGAATGCCAGGGAGTGGCCCCGGGGGCGAAACTACATTTTTCCGTAAAAGTCTAGTGGGGCTACATACCCACCAAATTTCATGTGCACCGGTGTTTCGGTGTCCCGGGTATCGTTGACCAAAAGGAAGTAGATGACGGGGAAAAAAAAAAACCTTTGACAATCATTATCATAAAAAAAAAAAATAATAATAATGATGGATGACTGGGGTTGTATTTTAAGGGGAAGTAGTAGGTTACCTTTGAATGACAGAGCAGGCAGTTGGACCCAAAAGTGCCACTACTTGTCTAACATCTTTTCAGCTGCAAGGTTGGAAAGGGGGATGAGAACAAGGCAATAAGCCTTTTTGCTTATTGTCCAGACTCACATATTTTGCAGATGAGGTTTGTTAGTGTCTTGGATATCCCATCTTTTATTTAGTATTTTAACAGGCAGCGTTCTCTGAGAGTAGGGTGTCTGCACGATGGGCATTGGCCCTAGAACTTTGGTAGTGTTTGCTCCTTGCTTTGCTATTCTAGCAAATGGATCACTTAGGCATCCATCTGTGATATTATCACGTTTCCTCTTATTTTTTTTGCGGTAGCTGTACATATATTAAATATATAGCATTATGTGACTCACAGTAAATAATGGTGTCATTCTTGAGAATTGTGGTACAATTATAGACAAGTCTTGTTGTTCTAATGCCTCAGCGAAACACACACTCTCCAAGCCACAAAGCGAACCATCACAGCAGTGTTCTTGTGGTGTGCCAATAATAGAAAAAGCTACTTCCACAACAGAAGCAGCTCAGGATTTCCCCCTGTCTCTCTGCTGTGGAGTTTATGAGGTTATGGGATGGAGACAGTAATGCCTGTGTTGCCACTGAGTTGCCCATAGCCCCTCAGCACATAGTCACCTGACTCTGAGTTTAATATGTGCGAGACAAGCCATTAGGTTCCCAATCGCCTTGTGATTTTATCCATCTGATGTGTTTTGACGTTTTTGTTGTCACCAGAGATATATCCAACATTATGAATTTCCTTACTGGACAATGGGGCAATTTGTTGCTTGGAGACCTGTTTTTAACTCCTAACCCTCGCAGTAATTTCATCCGAGGTGAATTGTTGTCATCATGACAAATGGAGCGTGGTTGTTATTTGGGAGCAATGGCCTAGCACATGAAGGTACCGGTCCCCTTCCATCAGCTCTTAAATAAAAACGAAACGCTGATTTTATGGCTGAGCAAATCCTTCCCAAGGAATGAGCAGTGTGTTAGCCTCCTTGGAAGTTTGATATTCAGAAGCTTTGCTGAAAGCCTCTGGACCAGATCATTTGGAAACTCTAAAAATACACGTTAGATAATTTCAAATAGCTTGAATGTAATTTCTAAAAATTACCCATAGTTGCTCACAGCTTGCCACTAGGACTTGAATAATGGAGGCTTCCACCGCAGAGCGTGGAGAGGAAGGCATATTCCCCCTGCTTTCCTCTGGAAAGCATAAAGCGTCTTTATACGAGCAAGAAAAAGATTGTCTGGTTCTGGTTTTGTGTAGGTGTTCCCTCTGGCGAAATCAAATTCAGTAAGTGTGATTTTTTTTTTTTTTGTCATTTTTAGAAAGTGTCCAATTGTGTGTAATATGCTGGGCTCTCTCCAAAATTTGAAATGCTTTCCATAGAAAGCTGAAACATCCTTGGCCATGGAATGCATGACATTGCTAGTTCATTTCTCACTCAAAAATAACTCAATTGCAGCCTGAATGGGATGCTTAAGATATTCCTTTCTGCAGAAGCTTAAATTCCTTGGAAATTCATTTCCACTTCCTTCTGGTCTACACCGTACACTGATTATGTATCCATACTAGGTTCACTGTCTTGTTGTATGCCAACACCTTCACATTATTAAAATATGAAAGATCACTTGTGCCATGACACCCCCTCCCCCCAATTGGAGATATCCTCGCTTCTTGAGAAGGCATTTCATGGCTCTTTTCTTTTCAATAGAAATAAGAGTGCAATGCAAGCTATGCAGGCACTATGTTGGTGACTCTGTTTTATTAATCAAGCTGCATGCTTGCGAGTTTCATTGGTTATTCATAGCCTTTCAATTAGTCTGTCCTCTCTGATTTGTCTCAGACATCACTGTCAAGCTCTGTTCATTTCCATTTTTATTTTATTTATTTTATTTTTTTGCATTTCTCCTTGACCTGATAGCGACGATGGATTTGGCCGGGCTCCACAGGGAGAGCTTTTAATGCTTTAAAAATATACGTGCGCCAAGACGCAGAGGGGCCGGCCTCTCTGGAGAGACCAAGAAAGGTAACAGCCCTCTCGTCTGGGATGTGCAAGCGCAGTGTCTTCGGAAAGAAGGACATCGCCATCGGTCACTCTCTCTCTCTCTCCATTTATTCTATCCCATCATCCTTCACCTAGATGAGGAAAAAACATGCTTTATTCTTTTTTTTTCTCAGTTTCTTTCCGCGGCACAAATTAACACAGCTGGCATGAACACGTTAAGCCTGGAGCCTGACGTGTGCAAGGCAAGCACAGTAGATTGATGCGTGTAAGCATGGAGGCAGGACAAGGGATCCCATCTGCACATTCTAAAAGCATATTAAACTGTTCATCTAGCCGCTGCCTTTGCACTCATCAACGGTTGAAGCAGCAGATGACACACTGTGTGTTGCGTTTTCATTTGGTGTCTGTGCGCTGGTTTTTTTGCCGCTGCTTGTGGTGCGAGCTGGGTTTGGTCAGTTGGTCGGCCGTGCCCAGGGATTATTTGGAGCGTTATCTCTCCATACACTTTTGCCATGTTGTGTATCGCTGATTCCATTTTTTTTTGTGTTTTGCTGTGTAGTTGTAGTAATAATACAGTTTGTGTAAGAAGGATTCTCTGGCCCTGCTTACACACGCACAACAGATGTAGGCTTGTCAGAACATTTGAGGAAAAAAAAAACAGACACAGATTACATATTGTGTGCACATATTGGTCATTGTTTTAAGTTTGACTCAAAATGCCACACTGACAGGTGTGGAACAAATTTCAAACAGTAGTAAATCAAGATCAAATTCTTGTCTTCTTCAAAATCAGCTGCCGACAATGTGGACAACAAGTCGGTTGGACGACAAATCAAGAAAGGTCAGACATAGGCTATGTGGGGTCTAGCAGAAGGGCCTCACCTATATCGGCCAAGATATCAGTTGTGGTTCGGAGTCCAGATCAGGTCTGGCTGAGCCATTAGAGGGTTATCCCATAGTAAAAAGGCTTTTAAGTAGATTCTGGCTATTTGAGGGGCATTAAGAGCGTGGCGTAATGGAATCGCCGCACCGCACGTCCCTACATGGTTTGGAGTCGAATTAGACAATGTGTAAAATATTAAAGTGCTCCTCTGTTTATTTGGCCCAAATCTTTCACTAAGACAGGCTTTATCTGGAGATTACAACTCTCGTTCCCCTATGCCGCGATTTATAGATTATAGATAGCTTTTGGGGTTTATGTATCTATGAGCCACAGGCGAGATGACAAGCCTCTTTCCCTGCCCTGGTGTGAACTGACCCCCACCCCCTTCTCACCCATTCGGACCTCTCTCAGAGCTTGGCTCCTTCGGCTGCTCCTTTCCAGGCTATTCCGTTTCGATAGTTTCTTGTCCTTTTCTCAGTCTTATCGGCTGTGGTCCCTGCTCACCTGTTTTGTATTCATGCGGAGCACCTACACATTTTCAATTCAATTCCCCCCTTTTGTTCGATGTCTTTTTCTCCATTTCCATTCCTCCCTCCCCTCTTACCCCCAGCACAGCAGCCCCTTTTCTCGTTTCACTGTTTGTCACTCTCTTACCCACTCACCCACCCCTGCCATGGCCTGTCTCCCTCCATCTCTCTCCCTCTCTCTCTCCCTCTCTGTTCTCTGCACTGGCCTTTTTCACTCTCCATTTATTTTTGTTTTCTCCCTCCTCTCCTCCGTAACCTGCCACTTCATTCTGTCTCATTCCCTTTCTCTCTTGCTCTGCCTTCCCCTCTTCCACTCATCCACCGTTCTCTTCTGCCTCCGCCTCTCCCAGCTACTGATAGATGAAAGGTTAACATTAACCCCAAAGATGCATTACGCAGGCAGCGTATGACAGAGGTGTAGAATATAGACGGAATGCCACTGAAGGGGTGATATTTCCCCATTTTTCTTTCTTCTTAAAGGTTACCAAAGAGATAATTGACATCGATATGTCAGCAGACTTGGCCTCAGAATCAATGTCACCCGTCAGGTTAACACAGTGTATATGCATTCTATTCGCTGCCCAGGAGAGATGGACCGTAAAGTGAAAGCTGATGGCTTTTTATTAGATAGCATACGCAGCGGATAGAGAGGGCAGATCTGGACCGCGGCTCTAGATCAAAGGTTTACTGGCTCAGGTATCTGCTCATCTCTCCTCTGTGCCCAGGGGTTTGGAGCTATGCTAATGTCAGTGTCATCACGGCATTTTTGAACTGATGTTTGTGCAATGGTAATGAACCTCTTGTCAGTCAATACCACAAGCTTGAGTTGAGACAGGGCCTAATGATGGGCTGACATTTTTTTTCTTTTTTTTCAAACATGGACAAGATCCTCACAGGCCCAGATATGAATGCTGTGTTTGTGTGATAGACCGTCCATAAACTGGCAAAAGAAAGGGGGAAGGGATGTGTTTGGTACCAGGGTCAAATATGTCCCTTTTCATTGTGCAAAGTGCTCAGTAAGTGGACAGCACGAGTGCACAGACCAGCTCCTGTTGTCCTGATTGTTATCCTCCGCGTCTTGGACATGATTGCTGTATGCTGTTATCATTGTTGGAAAGAAAAACACTGAATTGCTCTCTGGGCGCCATGCAAACTGCCAGCATGTTGTATTAGCTAAAAGCTGCAGCCTCTTTGTGGCACAATGAAGTGGCGTGAGTGTTGTTTACATCTGACAGAGCTTGGGCCGAGAGCTCTTAAAGTGGGACTGAAAAAAAAAACAGGGCAGTTTTTTCTTTTCTTTTTTATTTTGCTTGTTTGTTTTCTTTTTATGGCAGTCTTTGTCCTCTTTACTTTCTTACCTCTCTCCCTCTCTCTTTCTCTTTCTCTCTGTATGTGTCAGTCTAGTTGGCTGGTACCATAGCATACCACACCATTGTTAATTATGACAGCTCCCCTTAGTTACTCATGCATGATTGGACAATGCATACTTTCAGGGTGAGGAGGACATTTACCAGCAGAACGCTTGTTGGAGGATTCTCTGAAATGGTTGAACAATTTAAAGACGCTGATAATTACAATTGGAGAGTCATTGTCATGGCAGACAAAAACAATTAGCCCATCCACCACGTTGGCAATGAGGCTTCTGGAGCAATAAGAGATGGGTGTTTGAGATTGTTCGCAGCGTGCTCCAAGAAAAGCACTGAATAGGGCCGCCTCAACTTTGCTTCAAATGATTACACAGCCACGCTCGACAAATTTAGGGTAATTATAATTAATCCTCGTTTAAATTGGTTGGAAGAATTAATTACATATCAAAATGCAAACGAGCCTGTGTGATATTGCACTTTCCTTTGCTCGACATCCTCAACGCAGCCCTAGAAATGGAAAGATGGCTGTGATCTCGGTGCGGTATTAATATTTCAACACGCGCGGATATCAAAGGCCGCTCTTCAGCGGCTGGATCGGGTTCAGTTTCTTCGCAGGCATACTCAGGAGAGTCCAGCCAACAGGGCTGAGTGAAGTAAAGAGCGAACCTTTAGTTGAAATGTTTGCCTAGCTTTGGGGTAGTGGCGGCGGCGGGGGTGGGGGACCACCCAAGGCAAGACTGTACCCGCTGCCTCTCTCCCTGATTCTCTCGCTCGGTTGCTAAGCTACTGTGTGCGGCTCTGGCTTTCTAGTCACATGTAAAAGTTGAGAGGGCCCACCATTGGGGGGCCTCATTAGAATGGGGTAGTGCACAGGAGAGGGGTTTGCGAGAGCAGGCACATGGATGCTTTCGTCGGTTTCCATGCATGCCTATTTTTTTCTCTCTTTTTACTAAGAAAACATTCCTGCCTGGCTAACAACAGGATTGTGCCCGATTGCATTAACATCGGCTAGATTTTAGAACACACACACACACACACACACACACACTTTCTCCCACTGTTTTTTTTTTTATTAAATGCTATCTGGGCATTTAGGATGCAGAAGGTTCTACTCTCGGGAGCCAAAGCTTGGGTGCTCATCTTGTCTGTTTGTTTTCAAAATACTTCATTTATGTCACACGCTTTCACTCCTCCTGAGTTCACAAAGACTCAGGTGTGCCCCTGCAATGTACAATTAACTGTAGTGTGCTAGCTCCAGAATGCCTCTTTCATCTCTAGCTCATTAATGAGCTATTCAGCCGTCACATCAAACGGACGCACGTGTTCGGTGTCGCGCAGCCCCCGCGCCACTCTGCCGATTGATTCTGTTTGTAGCGCAACTGCCAGGTGCCCACGTTGTGTGATCATCAGAATGAACTTTAATCTCTGAAGTTCAAAAATGAGAGAAGTGGGCCTGGTCACAACAGTGAAAACGCAGCATGCTTTTAAAACTCCAAAGCATCGTATTTATGTGTGTGTGTGTGTGTGTGTGTGTGCTTGTTTGTGTGTTTGTACATCATGTTGCTGTGCTGCGCTTCGCTGGCAAGTGTCCGCGACCCCTGATGTAGGCTGTAGTAATAGCAAGCTGTAGTGTCCACACAGGACGAGGGACATCTGACCGTCTGTTCTGACGCAGGCCCCCCGGATGAGCAGCAGGTGAGAGCAGGGCCGCTGCAATGCTGTGGGCACCGCGCGGAATTCTTAATTTGCCCCTCTCGCGCTGGCGCTCGCTGCCAAGCGGTCTGTTCAAGCTGGTCTCCTTGGCGATGGGTCTTTGAGCGAGGCTAGAGTGGTGCCAGACACTGGGGGTTTTTGATTGTCCGGGGTCATTACCATGTGAATACATCACAACTTCTAAGTTTCCTGCCAGAGCAGAGCAAAACAAGGGCCTCCCTGTTCAACACAGCGAAAGGCTTCTAATGGTGAACGGTCTCTCTCTCTCTCTCACTCTATTTTTCTCTCACAATCTCTTTCTCTCTCTTTCTGTATCTCTCTCTCTCTTTACAATGACTTTTTCGGCTGCATTAAATCATCAAGCTGTTCTCTTTTAGATGGTTTTGAATTTAATAAAATTCTTTGGTGGTGCTTCAGATTTTTTCAAAAGAATACTTTTGGAATAAATTTGGAATTTGGAATTGAAGCTATAGTGTTTGGTTAGATGCTATAAAACACTGTCGTGCTGACATTTGAATTGGATTTACAGTGTCCTCTGAAAAGGATTTTTAATTAAACAGTTGTTGACGAAACACTAGCTCCCGGAGATCATCGGGTCTCATATATTGATCCAGTTTTAATATTGACCTTGGAGGCAGACACAGAGAATCACAGCAATTTCAACCTCTCCAAACTTTTCACAGGGACCACTTACAATGTGTGCAGTCTCAAAGTCTCAACATGCATGTTCTGTGTGTGTGTGTATGTGTGTGTGTGTGTGTGTGTGTGTGTGTGTGTGTGTGTGTGTGTTTGTGTGTCTGTGTGTGTGTGTGTGTGTGTGACTGTGTGTTTGTTTGTGTGTTTTCACATTCTTACACAACCTCCTTTGGAGTGTTTCAACATGAGCAGCTCTGTACAAGCATCTGTTGACACTCGAGCATTAACCTCACAGCAAGGCTTCTCTCGCCGTCACCTCAGCCTCCTGCATACGTGTGCGGGGCCACAGAGGAGCTCTGGAGGGACTCCAAGGATCCCAGCCCTCCTCTCGGCTCCTCTGGCTGCTTCCCAGAGCCGGGATCACAGAAGATGAGATGGAATAGGATTGGATGATAGTGATGTGCCCAGGTCCAACTGTGCCTGGTTGGCCTCAGCAGTGAGTTGCGAGGGGAATTGCTGGAGACTCGGCCTCCCGTGGTGGAGATCCATGGTGGTAGTCATGCTGGGCAGGTGTGAGAAGACAAGGCTATTTATATCATCCCCCTTCTGATTTAGGCAAACAGCGGACTTAACATAAAGGAAACCTTGGACTGAGGCGTTTTCGCTGTAAATTAAACCGTGTGAGACCTACAGTCTCGGTGGAAATGTTGTCGATTTCCCCCTTACCTGAGGAAAGGAGATGGGCGCCAGCAGTCTGTCAGCATGGGAGAGTTGCCATTTTCCATGGCAACGAGATTCACACGATTTAATGATGTTTTCGTTGTGGTTGTTGTGATTTTTTTGAGGAGCTTGGCTATTGACAGTCTCAAACTACAGGTTGGGTTAACAGTTCAACATCTGTATTCATAACTTACCCATACATATGCATGAGGGGATTTAGAAAGTAACCCACAATTTTCATATGGGAAAATTGTTTACACTTACACATTCAGAGATGTGAGGTATTAGGCAGTTCCCTAGAAACACAAAGCATGCAAACCATCCAGCCCTTTTCGCCGGCACCATGAATCCAGACGGCTTTGCGCCTCTGTGTGTCCAGACAAGCATGTCCTAAAGTCGCTGCTGAGGCACTGGACGTGTGTGTACTCGCCAGTGACAATCCTCATGGTGCACAACCCAAGGACCCTGCAGGGTTACACGGAGGTCAAACGTCCCCGTCCCTGCACACGCGTGCATGCGTGTGTGTGTATGTGCGCCATAACCTATAACTGCCGTGTTTGCCTGCGCCAAGGGATTTAAGGTCAAAAAGAGTCATCTTAACTCCAATCTAACGCTGGCCACTCATTTAGACACAATCAGCATGGATGGTGTTGTATGCCTGGGCAGGCTTTGACCTCTTGCCATTAGCCTGAAAATCATCCAATTGGATGGTGTTTCCCCATGTTCCATTTGTAATCCATTGGATCGGTAGTGTTTGATTGGCCACAGCGCTGGATACCCTTTTGCCCACACATGTTGTTAAATATGTTGTAGGCAAAGCTCATTTATGTGCAAATGAACTATGCATGAGCTGTATTAAAAGGTATTGTCATTAATGATTAATGATCTTTGTAGTATAATCTAGGTTAGGGCCCCAGGGACGTGGCCATCATTTTTCATTATGAAAAGCACCTTAATGGTGTGTTGTTGGTTCTTGTGCAGTTGTTGTTTTTTCCCTTCCTCCATCTTCAGGGTTATGAAAAATGTAGCTACAAAAATCCAGTGTGAATTGCTATCAGTTTAGTTGAGTTGTTGGCTGGATGTTTCAAATGGTGTATGAGTATATTTTCGGTAATTGGTTTCTCATTGGACCTAAATTGATTCTGAAACTTTAAACACATAACTAAACAATTACATTTGAATTTTGCAAGACCCATACACTTTAATAAATGGCAAACAGACAAAGACAAATTAAACTTACCATAGCATGACACTGTGAAGTTGTCATTTTTGACAGTTATTCTGTTCACTGTTTCGGAAATATTCAAAATACACACAGTATTATAGCCAACAAATAACCAATATTGTGTGACAATGATTCTCATTCTAAAGGCAGTAATGTGTGGAGGTCATCAGGTTGAGTGAGAGAGTGCAGAGGCTTAAACAGAACGCAAGGCCAAAAAGCATTTTAATATTCTGTTTTACATACTGTACATGCTGACCCTTATTCAGAAATGTAATAGTAAAAAGTGACACTGAAGTGGTTACTGACCATATTTGTACAGATTTCTATTTTTTAGAGTCTTTCTGCAGACAGTCTGCCTCTCTCTCTCTCTCTCTCTCTCACACACCCACTCTCTCTCTCTCACACACACACACACACACACACACACAGTGAGCAAGGAAGAGATTCTCATCACAATATTCCTGGCAAGTAGCAGTCATAATACATGAAAACACCCATGAATATTCAGCATGCAGCATAAATGTACCACTTTCCCCTTTCTGCTGCAATTACCCGACAGGGCCCATCCGGGGAGCATGACTGTGGTGAGCTTTTGATGAAACACAATAAACACTGCAGGTCAGGTCGAGGCTGGCAATGTGCAATCTGGCATAAGCCAAACTAATAGACTGGACTGCTAATTGTACAATGATCAAGTCCACAGCAGCTTTGAAATGGCTAATGCAGAGGTGAAGGAAGCAAATAATTAAGTAAGACGAGTGTCCATTTCTGTTCCATTTCGTCAGTTCATACTTTCAGTTTAGTGAGGGGTTTGTGTGTGTGTGTCTGTGTGCTGCTACAGTCTCCATGGTAACAGACGAGCTTTTTAAGGTGCCTGCTGTCGTTGGCCATTGTTTGCTCACCTAATAGGTTAGAATTCACACCAAGATGTTACAGAGGTTGCAAATACATTTAAAGGGGAAGCCTTCAGAGCACAGTTTTGTTTGTGTGTGTGTGTGTGTGTGTGTGTGTGTATGTAGCCTATGTGTGTGTGTCAGTTTATTTTCTTGTTTCTGTTATTACACAGTTTTCAATGCAACAAAAGATAATTCGGTTTAGTTGATTTGCTGTCAGAATGTTCTTTTGAGGGGAACGACTGTAAATTAGTGGGAAAATTAAAATAGCCTACTTTTTGTTTCATGTGTTAAACATCTCTTTAACGCCTGTGCTGAAGCATTGACAGGATTTCAGCCATCTCTGACGGCAAATGTGCTTCAAAACAATTTTCCTGACACACAGTTCTCTCTCTCCCAGCTTGACGTCTGATGAAATGATTGCACATCCAACTCTGAAATGAAGCCACTTGAAGCCATTCAAAAGGCCCCCATTGAAATCCATTTTGATTGGCAGAGATTGTTCCTCAGTGCAGGGCTGGTGGAATGTAGTCACCTTCACATTTAGTGCCTTAGTCATGCAGAAAATAGATTATCATCATAATGTCAGTCTTCTTAGGGTCTTTGCCCCCACTTTTGAATGACTACATTTTGTTCTTTGAGTTTAATGAGTTAGACTGGGTTTAGCTGGCCTGTATTTTATTCTGCTGTATGCATTGAGATACATAGAGATTGCAATTTACTTTGTGTAAACTAAGGTGGTTTAGCTGGATTGACAGTTGAAACATACGATTAACTACCACGCCTGGGTTCCCAAAAAATAATGTTGGGGTTTTTGGCATTAGGGTAAGGATTTGGGGTGAACACATTCCCCCTTTTTGCAGCTTGATCAGAAGCCTTTTTATATCCAACATGGGCAATATTAGGGCTGCACAACTATTGCAATCACAATTTGAACCAACATAGCTATCTAATCTCAAAGGCTACAATTAATTGTGCATGGTTACTCTTGTCACATGTATGATTTTTATATTCATGTCATCCAGCTTGTGTGATAGACAGAGCTCAACAATCCAGAGTACTGTGCTTCTCATGCACAAGGCATGCTCACCAATCAGAAGTGGTACAACTTAAAGAGACATTTGGAATATTGAACTGAATCTTGACATTGACATTCAAAAATCATATCGCAAATCACAATCACAATAGCTATAGCTGTTGCAATTAAATTCGCAATATATATTTTCCCCAAATCGTGAAGTTCTAGCCAATTCATACATCAACATCAGACTGGAAGAAGATGGGGGAGTAAAGTTTTGCATATGTATATACTCTATATATACTCTATATAAAAAGTTTGTATGGAAGGGGTTGAACTGGCTGATTGTGATCTGGCAAGCATTTAAAATCGCAGAGCATGCTTGTGTGCTCTGTTTCTCTGTTTCACTCGGCAGAATGCATATTACTCAGCGTGTATGCCATATTGTTGGAAATAATGAATCTAATTAATCCTTAATGTAATTGGCCAATCAGACGCAGCAAAGTGGAAGGCCATTAGCCTGGGAAATCTCCAGAAGGTGTGAAGAACAACTCTTTTAAGTGGGCTTGCGGGCTATTTATACTCAAATTGCGGCTTCTCGTCCGATTGTATAGGGTTCATCTCCTCTATGAAATTACAGGCCTTGTCATCACAGGGCTGTGCAGCTGGATGGATGGGGGCACACGTGGAGCGCTTTATTTAGTTTGCCGTGTTTCCAATGAGAACGGCCATGAAGTATTCATGATTTGTAGGGACTGGTGGCATGTTCGTACAGCACGTTGACTCCGGAGTGGAACTACCACCTGCACACACAAGTGAGCACAGAACACGGCATGGCCACTTCCAGCCCTCGACCAACAAATGAACACCATATGCGCACACTATCATACCTCTTAATGCAGCGCAACGCATGAATAGTGCATAGACTTCCTGGGTGCTCGTTTACATAATGTGGCAGTCCCATTTGACTTTCCCTATCTACTTCTGTACAGTAGATTCCCCACATGCGGTTGGAACACGCTCAGTCGCATCCAGTCCCTTTCAGCTGACAGCATCCCCCATTGTATTGGCATGTGGTGGAAAACAATCAATAGTGCAATTGAGTTGCTTGATCCGTCTCACTGATACGTTTGGCAGGGGTGATGATGCTGTTGATGTGTGTGTGTGTGTGTGTGTGTGTGTGTGTGTGTGCGTTTGTGTGTGTGTGTGTGGGGGGGGGGGGGCTGGGACTGGGGCGGCTGGGGTGGTGGTGGTGGTGGTGGCAATCTATAGCTTTATAATTACTTTATGCTCCATGAAGGGGAAGTGTTTTAATTAGGGTTCCGATGATGTGTGGAAAATCTATCAGGACCTGGAGTGGGGCAACGCACATTGCACATAATCTGGGTGCAGTGTTTTTTTAAACAAATATAAAACCATGCAGTAACACCAGAAACCATGCAGTATGATGCATATGAGGATCTAACTACAGTAGGATTTAACTAGGCTTAATAGTGTCATTCATTTCTTGACCCACCTATTCATTCACACTGTACAGTATATGTTATAATAAATATTTAAATAAGCATAGGAACTGTCCACATTTGTGAATTAACGTTAAAAAACGTGGCTACCATGGGTATGGATGTAGCCTAAGCATTCATTGAGTCGTTGAGTCTCTTGAATCTATTGTCACCTGATCACACACTACTTCAAAGCCCTTAATGTATGGATTTGCTGTGCATCACATGCAAAGAGCTCTGTGTTCAGTAATCTGATACGCTCTTGTGGCCTATATGATACTAAGTCATATCCTCAAAAGCGTGTTCATGTACTGGACGCAGTGTAATTCCATGAGGACATCAAGACACAAATCCCCATTAACAGTCTGGATCGTCTGAATAATTGATTTTTATACATGTAATTTATTTATGCAACGTCTTCTATGAACCCCAAGCATCATTCGCCATGAGGACGTTTTAAGCATTAAGTGATGTTATGGTGCACAACTCTGGAAATTCTTAGAGAGGTTTTAAGTGCTGACTGTCCTCATCTATCTGAGTTTCAGGACAAGTACCGCATCTCTGACAAGATGCAATGATGACTTTGCATAAACTGTGTATTTACTTGTGCTGCCACATGAATGTCATCTTCATTTCAAAATCATGTCTCCGCCTGTGCTATCCCTATGTATACGACTATGTAGAGCTCCAGTTATGTCTGGTAGGGGCATGAGAGGAGCGAAACATCTGTCTACACCCTCTGACCTCATATGCAGGTTGAGATGAACGTGTATCTGAGGTCAGCGGCACCTTAAAGCCATGTTGGGAAACAAAAAAATATGACGTTGTCAAAGCTTCATCATGGGACAGTTAAAATAATAATAATAGCAACAACAGTGAAAAAAGCTTGTATTTACAGGCCCAGAAGCGCAGTGTTTGATTTAAGCACTCTTCCTGCGTTTATGGGCATTTCAAGCAGATGGAGTCTTGTTGCGATTTACGTCCCTGGCCTCCCTCAGAGAATCGCGGGGAGTATTTTAGGCCAGAATAATCCCTACCATCTGCTGTCTCCTGTACTACGCTTTAGCACTCTCTCTCTCTGCTCTCCCTCTCTCTCTTTCTCTCTCTTTCTCTCCCTCTCATTCTCTCTCGCTCTCTGTCCAAAGTGGAGCTGCAAGCCCTCGGTTTCCCATGATGCAACTGCACTCTGGTGAATGTAATCTGGTTGCAGCACTGCAGCCTGTAGCCTATAGATTTCCTCACCAGTGTCCCAGGGCCCAGATGTGTGTGTGTGTGTGTGTGTGTGTGTGTGTGAATGTTTGTGTTTATTGTGCTAATACCTGTATCAGTTTATTTATTTGTTCTTTTTCTTGGTCTCACTCTTTTAGCTAGAAATCTATAAGTGCTTGTTATAGATTTTTATATAGAAAATTAAGACCACAGTCTCATAGCCATCAGTCGCTGCTCCCTTGTTATTGGGCAGTACCCCACCCCACACAAGGTGGTAGACCATGTCTTTCAGATTAAATATTTGCCTACGCATGCGTCTGGTCAGGATTTCGTCTTCTCATGATTTCTCATGACTTGTCTCTTCAGATACTTTGGTTATCATCTCACTTTACATATTGCCTCATATTGCCTCACCTCCCAGACACTCACACAGACAAACTCATTCACCCAAGATGGGGTAACCGTTATCCTTCTCCTGTTATAATTCGGATTATGTTCCCTTTTTATTCTTATCTGATAAACCGAAATGGATTATTTGCCCCCCAACTCATGAGCCCTTTGCCATGGCTGTTCCTTATTAACCCCTGTGCAATTTGATTATGGGATTACTGTAATCAGCATATTCCTGTGGGTCATTGAAAATGTACCTAATTGAATTCGGAAAGGCTGATTTGCTGTAATCTGCTTAAAATGTGCTTAACAAGACTCGTATTTGGTGCGTTTTATTTCCCCCTTTGCGATGAGGTCAGGGTTGGAATAGCAATGCACCGTTTAAAGATAAATTATGACTAAATGCCTGCAAATGGCCATTTTAAAATTGAATATTAGGCCTAATTAATTACATATAAATTATACAAAAAATGTTTTGTTAAATTCGCTGATTAATGGCAATGTTTTATATCCTTGACTGATGAGGTGTTAGATTGGTCAGGCACTTTTTTCACTCATTTGAGTTGTGCATGAGCCATCAACTGTGCTGGCGGAGGTGCTGTGTGAATCCTGGCGCCGCTGTGACGACTCCCACATGTAGGTGATGGTATTTAGCTCGTCCGCATGGACGGTGGATGGGGGTGGGTTGGTGGTGGCGGCTGGTGACACCGCCTCACTTTCCTTTCATGCCATTCATTCCACAACAGGTGGAGAAAGTTCCCCTTTCACCCGTCAAGAGCAGAGTCGTAAATCGATTTTAGACTTGTCACCACTCGAAGGCCTGACAACGCTATCAGATGGTGGCTACAGGCTACATGATGAGAAGGAAGGAAGGAAGGAATACATCCACGTTGGCTGCTGGGTTTGGAGTGAATCTGGTTCCAAGCTGGCCAATAATCCCAAACTGGAGCCAGTTTTGCTCTGGATACTGCTGAAACTCCCCACTCACTTGAATAGTAAGCACAACTTTGGTTCAGATGATTAGTTATGCCAGTGTGAGCCTTCACAGCAGGTAAAGAGGAATTGTCAGCAGTCCAACATTTTTGAACAGCTTAGAAACAAAAGTCAAGGAGCAACCTGATGAGAAAGCTCAGTATGGTTCATTGAATTACGCATACTTGCTGTGTTTGTACTCCAGAGACATTTAAAGGCATTTCAAGGTGTGATTCGAATGCATTGCACCAGCCTAGAAAGATCTCACAATCCCCCTGAAACAGTTTCCTCAACAACAACAAACACAAACAGTAACCCAAGAAAAGTACTACCTAAATACTTAGACGTGTAGCTTATTCAGACATCTCCAGTCCTTTCCCTTGGGGAGTGCAATTGCACGTAGCAGGAGCCCCACCCCCCTCCCACCACGCTCCAGTAATGGCTCCACCTGCCCGGCCACTCCAGCAACAACAGAGAGCCGAGCGACGCTCTGGGGCGATTAGCGGCGGGTGGCTAATTTAGACCTCGCCGCGTCAGAGTAATAGGATCTGTAAACAAACTGCCTCTTGACCCCAGCTCCACGTCCCCACACCTCCCGTGTCTTTTCCCCCACCCCCTCCACAGGTCTCTGGGTGCGCATCTTGCTTGTGTGCAGGAGGTGCTTGGAAAGGGGGTCGGGTGGCGCCGGTGGTGGGTGTTTGTTGTTGAAGTTGACCAAGGAGCTGTGCAGCTGTTTGGACGCGTCTGTCTCCGGTGGAGAGGAGACTCTGGTGCTCCCGGACGGCATCGGGCAGCCACTCCTCCACGTGGAGATCTGTGCGTGTCTGGTGGTGGCGGCGGATCAGGGTCATCCAGGCCTCCGTCCAGCTCCGAGTCCCATGGCCTGAGCTCTGGCTGGCTCTTTACTTGGCTCTATACGCTTTAGCGGCTCATCTGAGGTCAGGCGAGGGCTCGGACGTCGACAGTGCCGCTGAGGCTTAGCCCTGATTCTGGGTCAGTAAGGGATGGCTTTTGACATGACAGAGGACGTGGAGGACACCTCACTAGTACTACGACGACAACACAAGTGGCCTAAATGCGCTGTTTGGAACAAACACAAGCCACGCCTGCCGTCTGCGTTACTGCTGTAGTCTGTGACCGCTTTGTGCAATAGCAGGCAATCATATATTGCATTGGTTAGGAAGTTTGAACTCTGTTAGGGAAGAGGGAGAGTGATCTCTGTCCTCTTGCGTATGCCATGTTGTTAATGTCTGCAGTTATTCAGTATCCAAAATATGTGCAATGAAAGCACTGACTAAGTGCATAAATGTCACATAAGCGGCGTTAGAAAGCGGCAAGGCAGATAATTGCGGACCGTGGCATAATCATCTGAGGTTTGCGCGACGCTTCAGAATGTTAGGCCCACTGGGATGAATGATGCACTACAATTTGACCAAAACTGCATATGCAAAGCAGTAATTGGGCAATTTGTTTTTCGAAGAATGATTACAGAGGTGGGGTGGGGTGGAAAGAAATAAATGAATAATGCATATTCTCTGCTACACTGCAGGAGAAAGTAACAAACATTTGCCTCTCTCTCATTTTCTCTGAAATATAATATTCGACTAAAGAGCAGACCAATACATCATCCTCCATCCTCCGTGAGTGATTCTGACAGCTTGAGGAATATGTTTTGCTCGATAATTTGGTGTTTCTTTTTTTCTCAATTTGCAGCCGTTTAATGGGAACCATGTCGCTGCATGTGCTTTGATTAGAAACCAGATCCCATGGTGGGCCCAGTTTTCATTCTTCTCTATGTGAGGAGCATCTGCGGTCATGTATGTGGAAATGATTAGTCAGCAGGAGGGTTAATGTTACGTAAATGCATTGCATTTTTGGGGGGGTAAAGGGCACTGGGCATGTTTTATTTACACCACTGAATTATTCAACAGATATTTCTAGATGGAGTGCCTAGCTGCAAAGCTTCATAGTTCTCAGTCTCTCTCTCTGTCTCTCTGTCTGTCTCTCTCTTTCTCTCTTTTTCTCTCTCTATCTCTTCATGTTTGTCTATGTCTACCTGCCATCTTCCTTTCATTCTCTCTTTTTTTTCTACTCAGCCCACCATCTCAGCACACCATTTTTGTCCCTTGGTTACATGTAATAGTGTGATCCATCAGTAGTGTGAAGGAAAATATAAATCTGGTCACTCTTAGCTTGGTTATCTACCAGGTGCTTCGCTTGCTCGCTCTCTCTCTCTCTTTCTCTCTCTCTCTCTCTCTCTCTCTCTCTCTCTCTCTCTCCCTAGATTAACCAGCTCCCGTTAAAACCCTGCTCGCCCTCACTTTTGCTTTTTTCCCCTCCGCTCCTCTTGATCCTCCTCCCACTCCTTACATGCCCCATGCTCCCCCACGCTCTCTCTTGCCATCTAGGCCTAGCATCTTTTCACAGTTCTCTCCCGCTGTCTCTTTGAACTGCTCTCAGCATTTTTCTCTTTTTTTTTTTAAATTGGTTCACAAAGGCACACTGAAATGTTCACAAGGCAAGCCTCTGTCGAGGAAAAAAAAGTTTCAGGTTTTTGGGAAATTACCATCCTCTCTTTCTTCTCAGAAAAGTTTTTTCCCCTCAGACTTATGGGAAAGGATATTGGCCTCGCTGTGTATTCTGATGGCCGACTGGTGATGTTTTAACTAACTACGAGCTGTCATAGTAGATCTAAGGCAGCCTACAATTAACATGGAGTGCTGATGATTGTTCACACCCAAGTTAATGTGAGGTCATTAAGATGCCATGGTCAATATGTATTGACATGATTTTAAATGGATTCATTCAGCTTCGACATGGCTGTCTGTAATGGTTAACAAAACACAGTGTCGATGTATGTCCCTGCATAGTTTAGACAAAAATATACTCAAGAACATAAAGCCGTTGTTTCCCCATGAAGGATAAATCTGGATTTCTCTTATGCTCCTTTTCACAGTCAATACAAAGCCTTTGGGGTTTGTTACCTC
Source organism: Alosa alosa (assembly GCF_017589495.1). Classification (NCBI taxonomy): domain Eukaryota; kingdom Metazoa; phylum Chordata; class Actinopteri; order Clupeiformes; family Clupeidae; genus Alosa; species Alosa alosa. Next base: position 11,022,325 of record NC_063203.1, on the reverse strand, counting down.
CGTGTTTTTTTCCTCACTTGCCCTGATTCAGACGCGGCTCTGAATCCAGCGGCTCACTCGTTCACAGGAGTTTATTTCTCTCGGGGTAAGTCTCGGTGCTTTTGATTTCTGTCCGCTTCAGACAGCTGAATTGTGACAGATTACTCGGCGAGCGAGCAAGCGCGTTCCTCATTCATTGTATTCTGTTCCATCCACGTCTGTCTTGGGGCATTGATTAAGCCAAGATTATCGACACGAGGGCTTGTTGCTCCCCCCAACAAAAGGCAAAAAAACACCATCTCAGTCGCTTTGGGCTCATTTCTCTCTCCCCACTGCAAGCCGTCCTAGGGGAGGAAGGGAGAAAGACAGAGAGAGATAGAGACAGAGAGAGAGAGAGAGAGAGAGAGAGAGAGAGAGAGAGAGCAAATTGACGTAACGTGGCCTGGGTCCAGTATTCAGTGGCGGTAGGGGTGCCTGTAGCATCCTTAATGACTATTGTGCTATACATTGGTTTGTTATCCCCCAGAGGACAATTGCTGCTACTGAGAATATCAAGCGTCATTCTAATTAGTCTGATTACTGTGCAGTTGATGATGTCATGCTTGGTGATAGAGGGCTTGATCTGTAAATAAACAAACAAACAAGCAACAAACACACAACCGATTTAAAGCTTTAATTCTTTTTTTTACATACAGTGAGATGCAGTCTTGAGGATTACGCATGTGGTCTGTTTCTAAGCAGTGGGTTCGCTTCATCAAGAAGAAGCACATGGTTCATCGCCTGCTCCGCAATTAACCCGCTTCATGCTGATAGCCTGTGAGAAATATTGGCATTTTGAACCAAGGTGTTCCATATTGTATCGATCCACTTGAGTGCTGAAATTCTCATAATTGCAGATTTGCCCTCCAGACCTTGCATATTACAGCTACAGTGAGGTCTGCATGTCAAAAGCCACTCCCTCTTTTAATTCTTTCTTATGTTGTTACTTTTGTTTTCAACAGCTAATTCCTGTTGCTTTTATGTCCAGGGTTTAAGGAAACAGAATTAATCATGCTTGCGTGGGTCCCCAAAAGAAAGATGGTACGTTCCACACCATTACCCAGCCATCTACGCAGGTTCCTCGAGCTAACTGACCTCATTGATTTAAACCTGCTCTCTTTTCATCAGTGCGGGCAGGCCCTGTGCACACCAGCAGAGGATTCGCTGCAATGTTCCATACATCATCGTCAATCAGTGGGGTTTTAAAAAGGGAAAACACGTGTGCGATGGCCACCTAATCTGATGCCCTATCCCCTTGCTTGGGGAATTGCATATAATGAGCACCTCGACAGCCATCAACATGGCGCTGTCTTGCCATGAGATCTATTCTTCCCTGAAAGGCGGGTGAGGATGGTGGTGGAGGCAGGGGGTATTATTGTAAAAACGTGGATTAGGAGTCGTGAAAAGCATGGGTAATCCCTGCAGTGTAATATCAGGCCTCTCACAGGAAATAGACACACAAGTCAACAAACAGGATAAGTCGATCATTTCAGCCCATTACATATTTGTTTCCTGATGTAAATCAGCAACTGACAGTGACATCTAGCATCAGTTGTATTAATTCATACCTACTGTACCCCCTTCCTTCACCTTTAGGACATAAAAACAGAAATATACTGGAATGTCACAGTTCATGCTTCCATTTCACAGAAGCCTGCATGACCAGAATTTGAATACCACTCAATGCTGAATAAACTTAGATTGTTAAATCAAAGAAAACAGACTGGAGCATACTGATTAAAGCTGCAGTCTTTAGTAGTGAACTTAGATCATTTTTGGATGGAAAACCTTTAACAATCATTTAAAATATATTGATGCTGTCAGTCCATTGTATTTTGTTTCATTCACATCAACAGAGCCAAGCTTTGATAAAAGAAATTCCAACAATAAAAAAATGTTCAGAAACTGTGAATTATTTAGCAGCAAATGTATTTTCTGATTCAATACTAAAAAATGAAACATTTAACGAGACCCGGACAGATTCTTGCTAAGAAGCCAGACCAGACCCATATTATATCGAACAAGCCCATCCTGGTAGTGTGTTTATTTATTAATGTGCAGTCCTGAAGAGCCGAAATGTTGTCTCGCAAGTGAGTTATTCTCTTTTGTGCTTCAGTGGGAAATATCTGGGCACATCCATTTTTATGCATTCTAATTCTCTGAGGATCATATTAGAGACTAAGGCCTGACGCGGAATAGAGAAACACTCCCCTAGGGAGGTAATTGATGTTATCACATGCATTTTCATCGAGGCGAGGTGCACTACGCCACCTACTTCTAAAATTTAGTCATGAATATATTTTTGACACATCAAATTGGATATATTTTTTATTTATTTTCTTTAGTTCCTCATGTACTTTTTCTCGCCGGAAGCAATGATTTTACTTAGGATGGATTGCATGCATGGAGGTTCGATAGGCCGAGAGACAAATTGAAAGGCAGAAACTATTTCTTTCTCTGCTCAGAAGAAAGGAAGCCCTGTTGCCCCTTGACATTCCTTTTAATTTGATTCATTACAGCTTGCAGGCACATGAAGCAGAGGAATTTTGCCAGTGGGGCAGGATGTTTTCCTGGTTTGCCGTCTATGTCTACAACACCGCCTTACCGACTCTATCGCTTGTGACTTAAGCAAATATGCATTATGTTTACGACAGAGTTTAAGAATATAAACATTTATTTTACATTTATTTGGTGTTGCACTAGACTGTGAGATCTGAATGCTCGATGCATGGAGAGCTGAGCACACCCATCCATGTAAACAACATTTCAACACTGTGGAAACAACTCTCAGTATATTTATTCCCATCATTTTTTTCCCCAAGAGGGGGATGTCTATTACTAAGTATTATGAGAAGTAGGACAACCGTAATCTGAGATTTGAAGTTGGACTTTTTTTTTTTTTCCTGTGCAGTGCTTTGCTGGCCTGCCTGGGTACAAGTAAGGGACGTATTACAAACCTTTCCCTGAAAATAGACACTGACTTGTCTGCATGTCAGAATGCCACATGAAATGCTGAGCTGGGAAAAAAATGGGCATGAGAGGTCAGGAATATAATCTGAGTCAGTATTCCCAGAATCAAGTATGGAAGTGCTGCTCAGAACTGCAGCTAGATTATTTTTCGTGTGAACTTCAGGACTAAACAAAGAAATAAATGTAGGCTACAAAAATCTGCAGACATGACTGTATATACATTTGCAGATGACCACAGTGGTGTGATATATTCAGATGTCTCCGAATGGCCACAGGTGTTCGTGGATCTATTTCCATCCCTGGCTGATTTGTTCTCTGTGTTCCTGTGCTAGGCGGTGTAGGCTAGTGACCCTGGAGAGCCCTTGAAGGTGACTCCTCTGCCTCGGCAAACATCCGCCACTTTAAATTGGTGTTTATAACATATGTAAATAGAAACAAGTCTCCTCATTTGGGAGGAGGTGTTGGTGTGTGTGTGTGTGTGTGTGTGTGTGGCGGGGGGCAGGGGGTGTTGTGTGTGTGTGGCGGGGGGGTGTTGGCTGGCTGGGTTTGTATGACTTATGGGTCCAACGTGAAGATTTCGCTGAAATATTAACTGTCTATGGCTGTCATGTGCACAGTGCTGTTTACTGTATGTTAACAGGGTGTTAAAAGTAAGAACAGATGGGGAAAGTCTATCTGGAGGTTCAGTGATAGGTTGTTAACCTTTGTGGCTCGCCATGACATTTTTGGAATACATACAGTCAATACGTGTGGTTCCCTTGGTGATACTTGATAGATCCAGGACTTAATGGTTTTCATGTCCATCATCAACACTGCATCTTACTAAGAAGTATTGTGAGGACTTGAGGTACGTGTTTTGAAACTGATAATATTTTATTTGATTTGAAGCCATCATTATTGCTTTGTAACAGTGATGAAAGTCTTTGTAGATATTCAATGCTGTATTACAGACTTTTGAAGTTAGCATTGCTTCATAATAAAGCATCACATGATGTCTGAAACAATGATTAGCACTGTTTGTCCATCCTGCACCAGTCCCCACTCCACTTCACCCCAGTGTTTTACAATGTTTTGTCCCTTTGTGTATCATGAGTTCTAGCTGGTTCACCACACACATCACAACACTCATAACGAACAAGACTGGCCCAGCTTACTGCATTCCATCAGTCACATGCCCCTCTTGTTAATGAGTCTTTGAAGTCTCAGGTGAAATCAGGACACACGTGCCGCTTGACAGTCAATGTCAAGTGGCCTTTCGTCATGCGACCTTCTTGGATTTGGACTTGGATTGAGTGGTGCTCAATCAAGATGAGCAGGACTGGAGCGCATAATTTAACACAGCACCTACGTGATAACACACTGTACGTGACTACTTCAAGTATTAGCCTACACACAATAGATTTTTCTTCTTTAGCCTACATAATGCATACATTTTGTAAACAAAAACAGCAGCTGTGACAGCGGCCGCGTATATTCTGCGTCATATCTCGCCTCTTGCAAACTCTGCAAGGCCCCACCCCTCACTCGACAACCACAGGGAGATTCTGTAATGTCCGTGTATGTCATTCACACATAAGTCTGTATAAGGTCAGTATAAGGTCCGCAGGTTATCTTCATATCTGAATCACCCGAAGGGTCGGACCTCCATTTGACAAACCTCCGTATATACTCTGGAGGTTATGTCTGAAAGCCCTTATGAGATGTAATTCAGCATTTCGGACATAAAGTTAACAAAGCTTGCATTGTCCTGGTAGGATGGTCACAGTGTCCACCCACCTAAAACAGGAGGAGGAATAAAATAAAAGTCAAGCAGCGTTGTTTGCTCTTGCAGGTCCACTGTGTGGTGTGGAGTGTGACAGGGTTCCTAATTACACAGGGATAAGGCCAGCTCAAACTGGGAGCTGCCCGACCGTAGAGTGCACCACTGCCTGGGGCTCAGGACACACACACACACGCACACACACAGCTCTCTCTCTCCTCTCCTCTCCTTATCTCCTCTCTCTCTCTCTCCCTCTCTCTCACTCTCTCTCTCCTCCGTGGAGCCACCCTCCATCAGTCATGCACACCACCAGTGAGCCCCAGAAGCAGTCCCTTAGCCTACACACTGGCCTGCAGGGGAGCGAAACCCATGCATACATATATAAGGCTGTAAAAGCTCCCATTCTGGAGATGATAAATGGACACGTGTAGGACTTGGCCCATATGAGCTGCATAAGCATGGCTACAGCCCAGCTAGCCGCTAAGGAGGTGACAGGCCAAAGCACACTAATGAGAACACTTTCTCTGTGTGCTGTTCTTCTCCCAGGAATGTTGCTTCAGTTGTCACAAACACCCTGACCTCCAACAGCAGTTTCAGCTCACATTAACCACCATTTACTCTTGGCTTTTTCCTTTTGTGTAATGACTCAGATGTAGAGATAGCTTGTGAAATGTGAGACATCAGAAGGATTGGTGTTAATATTGGCATTAAATGGGGCTGCCAGGGAAACAAGTAGCTGAAGAATTAATGACAGATTTAGAATGCCAGTGGCCTTTCTTTCTCAGGTGTTTTTGATTGCATTACTAGTTGATTAGAAATTATTTCTTCATAGTGAGTTAAATGTACAATGTATTCAGTATGCAAACTATTTCACACATTTTAACAGAGGCCACCAAAGATGGTGGTTCGTTTGTTACTGAACTTTCCCAGTGCAAACTTTGTGCTTAGTTATGCATGTCTCTAACTTTCTGAAGTGGCATATTTATTTATGTGCTTGTTTAGTGAAGGCATTTGACTCCCTAGTGGTTTTTCGTGCCTTCTCGGAGGCACGACGGCTGGCTGCACTGGTCATGTCGTTTGACGGGATGACTGATGAGTTTTGCAGGAGAGGAACAGATGGTGGTAAAGGGCAAACCATTTTGCCCGCCGAAAGGGAGGCGGAAACATGGTCTGCCATTTGGAAGCCGAAGGAGAAAAGAGAATAGAAAAAAACCAAGTGTGACAGAGGAACAGGGTCTCAGTCTCTCTCTCTCTCTCTCTCTCTCTCTCTCTCTCTGTGTGTGTGTGTGTGTGTGTGTGTGTGTCGCTTAGACTCCATCAGGGCGCTCCACCATAATCGTCTCCCTCGCCGCAAGCATTAAGCCTGTTCCTTCTGCATGGTTAGAGGTGCTTGTCCCCCCAGCTTTCTGGATGCTTGTTCGTGAGGCCTCCGCTGTGGTTGCAGAACTTGTACGGCAGTGACTTTTGGTGCCTTTGTTTCCCCGTGTGGAGAACTCTTCATTCTTAATGAACATTTGAACATTACAAAGTCATTTGCGGGGAGGGAAGTGAACCAGGGCCGCAATGTGGGCTGTATCCCCATTGATCGATTACACAATTGAATTAGATGCAAATACTATTTGCATTATGTGTTCTCTGAGAGACAAATGATAATCATTATCTTGCACTTCTTATGTAGCACATTGTTAAGAATCATGTCAATGTATTTTTTAATATCCCACCCTACAGACTGCCATTATTTACTTTTGATGTAGCATTTAAATTGAACTCATATTTCCTGGAAGTGCTCTCCCGAGGCCGGTGAAATTGAAAGTTAGCACGTAAGCTCCAACTCGTCATCACCTAAAACTCTCCCTCAGCATCTCCACACTAACCAGATGCTTCGACTATTTGTAGAGGCGTTCTCTCATCAGGCACTCATCAGTGCACATAGTGTGTGTGTGTGTGTGTGTGTGTGGAGAATAAGGAGAATAACAGAATGTAATGAAACACAGAATTCGAGGCACTACACATGGTATGTGCCATTACTCAATCCCCTATATCTGGGTTTCTTCACCAAATCACAGGGGCCTTGAGAGAGAGAGAGAGAGAGAGAGAGAAAAAAAGATAGAGAGGAAGGAGAGAGAGAGAAATAATAATTAATTGGCAACTGTTCCATTGTGGTGCCTGGGATGTACTTCAAAGACTCAGGGCTCATGTGTTTGAACAATTAGTGCTCGAAGTGAAATAGGTTGCAAGCACGCTTGACAACGCCGCCAAGCGCGTCAAGGGGACTGAGGCTTAGCACCCGGCACAGTTGTTGCTGTTGACGTTGTTCTTGGAGCCTCCAGGAGGCCTAAATGTAATTGTGACATGGATCATTTAATGCCTCTAAAGCAGTTCGCTTGACAGCAGTCATTCTCAGACGCTTTTTTGGTTAACAAGTTCGGAGCAGCTGTTCACACAGCTCTCAGCTACATTTTGGCAAATATTTGTAATAAGCTACATATATTCTCCCTTGTAGGGTAACCTTCAAAATAAGCATGATATGTTAAAATTATCATACCCAACCACATAGGACAGTTTGTGCTCCACATTGGGGAAGTCACGTTCAGAAGTAATACTCAGTGACTTCCTACAGTAGTGACCATACAGATATTCACTAGCCAAGACGAGCATTCATGTATTATTAGTAGTATTATGTTTTACCTTTATGTGTAGAAGTTGCTCCAATTTTTTAAGTGTGCTGTAGCCTACCATTTGCTGTTTACTCCTTAAATATGACCAATTAAGAGAAATGATTCCTGGATAATTATAGTTAAGTTAAAAATTGCTCAAATAAGGAAGTCTTATCATTGTGGCTGACTGTCATGCTGCGTTACAGAATGTTAGTTCATCAAAGAAGTACTTCAAAGTTCATCAAAGAAGGAGTCACATCTCCTGCCTCAAGTGCCCACGGTTATTTATAGTGGAGAGGACAGTGTCCTGCTGTTTTATATATTCTTACTGTTGCAAGAAAGTTACAAACCCCTTGACGGTGTACAGCCCAGCTCTCTGAATCACAGACACATGAAGGATGATTCAGTGTTATTTGCGACTGTTATAAAACAGCTCAAATTGTCTCGAGAGATAGCAAATTTACTGAGTCAAAACATTCTAGCAACTGTGTATTTTGGTAGCGATGGCAGCACAGAGAGAGAACTGAAATAACAATCTTGCACACATTGTCATTTCATTCCCTGTGACCTACTGTATTAGTGTGGCTTTATTTTTTAATGCAGCACCCTTAAAAGCACTCTCTACTCATGCTCAACGGCTACAGCTGATGGTCATAATATGCAGGGTTTCAAAACACCTGCCTGACCAGGCCAGGGCTCTGCAATGGGGTTGGTGGAGGAGACTGAAGAGTAAACAAATAGGGCAAGGAAAGAAAGAAAGAAAGAACGAAAAGAAAAAAAAGAAAGAAAGAATGAAAAGAAAAAAAGAAAGAAAGAAAGACTTGACACAAGTCCTCTTTACACACCATAGATGGAATAAAACCGTATCATACTGTATCAGCCCACATTTCCAGTCATAAATGGAAAGAAAAAAGAAAGAAATAGAAAGCATGAAGAAGGCGAGCAGATAGGAAGGAGGCAGCTGCAGAAGGCCTCTCAGACGGCCCCTCTGTGTAGCTGATTGTTTAATGTGATTCAGGCGGTGGAGGGCTGCCGGCATTGCCCTGCATGAGTTCTCTGCTCTTTTTTTTTCATTTGTCATATGCCCCCAGTGATCCTGTCCATCCTTGTTTAACACGTCTGTCTCCCTGGCATGGACCCTGACCCCTTTGCCCTTGCCTGGCACTCTTTCTCTCTCGCTGTGGATCAGGTGATGTGTTTGGTGTTGTTGTTGTGGCCACTGCCTGGCCTGCTCGCTCACTGGTGCGTCCATCCCCAGTGTCAGAGTAGCCTGCTGCAGAAAACAGATAATAAAAACGGACAAAAAAGAAAAGAAAAATGAAAAAAGGTCATCCTTTTTAATCTTCAGACTGGGCACTGGCCGAGGTCATGTGACCACTCACGTGACCTTTGATCCCCTGCATCCCATTCCCACTCCAGTGGTGCCAGCTGTTGTTGAGTGTGAAATAGAAACTGACCAAAAAAAAAAAAATAGACACAAATAGATTTTCTGTCACAAAGCCTCTCACTGGTCAGTACATTATTACCATTAGTGAATTTCATAATTTTTGTTGGGAGGACATCACTTGGTTTTACATTCATTTCAGACAAATGATCTACATCTGCCAATTTCAGTTTATAAATGCATTTCAAATGGGTTCAAAACTGTATCTGTTATTCTATTGCAATTCTATTAGATGTGTTGGTCAACACAGCGTTGTGACCCTCAATGGCTCTCAAGGCTCTCTCTTATGTACTTAGCATGAATACATATATGGTATCTTCTAGAAGGTCTGTGAGGTCATATATGGCATCTTCTAGAAGGTCTGTGAGATGTGCTATAAAAGAGGTGTGAGTAAGCGTCCCATGAGAAGGATCCAGGGAGAGTATGCTTACAGTGTGCATAACTTCTCAAGACTTGAGAGGTTTGTCCCATGTGGTTTGCTGTAGAATACTTGAAAGAAATCTGACCTCATACAGGCCCACTTGAGAAGTGACTGTACCGTGCTTTCAGTGTGCATAACTATCCAAACTGATGGCTCACCTGACTTCATATTCAAAAGACTATTTTACTTGACATATTCCGTTATCTGTGTTTTGTAAAAGATTTTTTTTTTGTTATCATTATTATTTCTTTTAAATTTCACATCATCTGAAGGCTACGTTATTTTTAAACTCAACAGCTGTGGCATTACTCAGACAGGGAAATTGTGTCAACAGTTATTTACAGAAATGGCGAACGGAGGGATCGAAGTGAACAGGCCAAACCGCCAGCGTCCCCTTGAGCTGTATGCCCCTGCCCTGGTGGCTGGTTGATTTGAAGGACCAGGAGGGCCCCAGATTGAGTTTCGCACAGCCCCTCCACAGGAGAGCAGGAGCGGGTTATTCCAGGGCCTGGGTACTGTTACATCTGTGTAATGTGCGAGAAGCAAGGGTGTGACCCTCTCTCTCTCCGAGCATTCTAAATTTGAGTTTAAGACACAGCATTAGAAGGGGTTTACATGCTTCAAGGATTGTCAGTCCTAGTAACAGACACTCAGAAAAACACAGAAGACAGCGGATTCATATCTGGAATTAATGCAGTGCAGTACTGTCATCAGATTCACTTCAACTCCATAATCCTAACTTATCAACATAATGAGAATTATCCACATAAATTAGATATAGTGCGGCATATGATATAATTAACACATACATGCACATGTTTAAATATTAATTTATTGTATAAAAAGAGAGGGCACATAAATGTTTCTGTGAGTTTAAATGAACTCATCTGAAGCATCTTTAAGGCGTATATATATATATATATATATATATATATATATATATATATATATTTTTTTTTTTTTTTTTTTTTTTTTTTTTTTTTTTTTTTTTTTTTTCTGTGAGCTTCTGTGCGTAGCTGTGTTGAGTATGAATAAAACATGTCATGCTTCTTATCTACAGGCAATCATCACATGTCGTGTGTGAGGCATCAAGGGAGGCTGTGCATAAGCCATTACTATATGTAGGGTTTTTTTGTTTGTTTTTAATGATATGCAGCGCTGTTCTAGGCTAGCGGGACTAAAAGCTGGAGCTCTATGATTATGATTTATGGAGGAGTGCATTGAACGTTAATGTGGTCACGTATGTTTTGTAATAACAGAGTTGTGCACTGTTGCGGAGTTGTCTGCTTTGTGCAGGATACTGAATATACATTCATATCCCTAACAAGCATCAAATCTGTGCCATTAGTCTTGGAAATTGTCTTTTTTAAAAGCAGATATCTCCCTTGTTTCTTTTGTAAAATTGCGGTGAACATTGTCAGCTCTGAGAGGAATGCTGGTTTTCGCGCTGCATAAGCGATGATATGATGCATCTCACGTAGGCACCAATTAGACAAGTGCTTATTGGAGCCTCTTAAGTGTGATTTTTCGCAGGAAGAGTGTGAAATCCCGAGGACAGGCTCAAAATTACCCCCTAGTTCAGTGCCGTGTGGCTCTGGAAATCGACTGCCGGTGGAATTCTGCGCAAGGCAATGCGTGCACCACTTGAGCTGCACTTGTGCTTTTGTAAGTGAGGGAGAAAAATACACACACACACACACACACATACAAAGGCTTGTTACCCCACACACACACGTCAGAGTGAAGCTGCACACCTGCGCTCTGCGAGTGCGTTGCGCGTCGTTCCACTTGGCCACCCAGCCATCCGCTCCACTCCTCACAAACATTTGCATGAGATTCCAACACCTGAAAGTGGCATGCAAATCTACATCCAAGCTCCACAAGATAAAACCAGTGTGCGGTGTGTGTATATGTGTGTGTGTGTGTGTGTGTGTGTGTGTGTGTGTGTGTGTGTGTGTGTGTGTGTGAGTGAATTGGATTCTAGAGTACAGAAGAGAGAATAGAGCATCTTTTGGATTCCAGCTTACATACAAATTCCCCTGTATTATTTAACTAAAGAACTAAGTTCCGTGTGATACACTCATTACTAGTGTGTAATTGAAACTGGACACTCAGTACTTACATAAGCCTAAGAAAAAGTGTAATCCTGACACCAGTGTTACCCGTAGTGACATGTCATACCCACAGAGTTACTCCTGATTACTGAATGTTTTGCACACAACTGTGCGTAATGCAGCTGCAGTAGATCTCTCTATAGGTCTATATAAGAGCGACCACACCTGTCCTGTTTTGTTTACATTTTTTGAGAAGGCTAAGACAAAGGCTCATCTTATAGCAGTTAGTCAAGTTTACCTTTTACCTCTGTCACTGAGGATCTCATATATTTAAAGTGACTTTTACCTGTGTTTCTGGCACTGATTTCCCAAACGAAGCACACTCAGCTCTGTATACGAAAACGTACCCAATATGTTGGCTACTCTGATTATGCAAAGTCACTATTTCTGTCCTTGGAGTCACTGCAGCCAAGGAGATTGGAACATGTCAGAAATAATTGATGATTTTCTATCAGTGCGGCAGGAAGAAGATGGGATGAAGACTACGCTCAGATGCTCCGACTCTATAATAGAACACCAGACTGTGTGCGGATCTGCCCATTATGGCTTTCTCTTCACTTATTGGTTGCGGATCTGCCCATCATGGCTTTCTCTTCCCTTATTGGTTACATCACTGTTGGGCTGGAAGTTTCCATGAGTCCATCTTAGTGGACACAAGTTGCTGAGTGTCCTGCCTTAACTTTTATCCTTACTATTCAACCTCCTCTTCCCCTCCCCTTACACTTTTTAATAGCCAGAATACTTTATCACGAGATAGTGTCCATTAGCTCTTTTTTCCTGATAATCCTATGCATTTCTGACGGTCATTTATCACCCATTAACAAGCGTCTGGCTACCCCCATTAGCCCCATGTCCAACTTAAAAATAACCGCATGGGGAGTGGAGTCAAGCACAGGCTAGAGACTCATGACCATCATGGCTCAGAGTCCCATGAATGGAGACAAGGGCGCTATTAAGCTCGGAGCACAGAGGAACAGTTATGTGGAGAAAGGAGAGTCCCCTAGGGGCTCTGGGTGTTGTGTCTCTGCTGTATCTGAAACAGACTCCACTCCCTCCTCCCCAGGCTCCAGGACTCCAGGGACCCTCTGGCATGGATGGGCTTCTGTGAAATTGTTTCTGAAACTTCACACAAGGCCAATAAAGAACTGCTTACTATGAGCAGAAATGCATTTCAACATGACATACAAAAGGATAAATAAGGTTGAAAAAAATGCACTTTTGGTGGAAAGAAAGAGTGAGTGAGATAATGTTGCTTCTCTGCATTTCAAAGTGGGCCTGTACCATTGGTAATACTTCTAACCAAGTAGCTGACTCTTCATCAAAATCAAACCTCACAAGGAGCCATGTTGAATCGGGCAAGTGCTGCTCTAGGCAAATACCCCATTTATCACTCTCAGCATCAGTTTAACACAAGTAGTACAGACCTTCTTTGGTCATGAGTTTCGCAAACCTCAATTGGCACCAAGTTAATCTAGGAAGCCATCTGACATCTTCATTCGGATATTAGGACCGAAATAGAGATGCTGGAGCTTGTAACCACTTAACATTAAAGATTCACAGAGCCGCACAGCTGTTTTAGCTTTCTAATAAGCTTTAATGGAAACTGGAGGGAATCTCAACCGATTTCCCATTTTTTTTGAAGGCCCTTAATGTAGAAGAATCAGATTATGGTAATTGATATTCTAAACTTGTTCAAGCATGCCCAAGGCAAAAACCCATTTTTATTAAATCATACAAGATGACTAACAGAACTTTTCTTGTCCATCTAAGCAGAATTTTCTCAGACTGCTGTGAATATCTAAGCAAGGGAACTCCAGAGAGAGGTTTTCTTAAAGCATCTCTTTCTTTTTTTAAGAGCTCTTCTCTACAGTTTTTTATAATGTGCTCTCACCACCCAGCTTGATATAAACCATGCAAAACAGTTTGGCTTTGCCCCTGGCAGTGGTTTTCAAGTTAGTTCACAAGTATCATTGCATATGTAGATTTCTTTCTCCACCGCAAGACATGGAACACACTATTTGTCAAATATACTGTGGCTGTCTGACCCATTTATCTCTGAGAGGCCCGATTTCTTAGATAGGACTTAGCTGTGGTGAAGATGGCCAGGAGAAGATCAATGTCATCCAAAGGTTGTGATATTTTATAGAAATCTGTTTAAAAAAAAAAAAAAAAAAAAACGTTCCCCTCATGACATTTTAATGGTCTTGGCGAGTGGTGTCACAGCGAGGAGCATGAGGGACTTTGAATGGCATCCTCCTCGCACGTGACTGGAATTTATTTCATGCTTTTCAGCTCACTCCCTCGAAAAAAAAACTTCTCCTTGCAAATGTCTTGATGGCAGAATCTCCCCAGGAGTCCAGCAGCGTCGCCTCTGCAGTATGCTCTCCAGCATCCTGGCCTCATCTGGGCACTTAGCCCACCAATGAGAAATTGACAGAGAGAGAGACAGAGAGAGAGATAGAGAGAGAGAGGAGAGAGAGAGAGATGAATCTGCATGATCCCTGAGTAAATGACAAAGCCTTGTCCAAACAATTAGCTCGCAAAAAAAACCTGGGGTCCCCTGCCAGCGTGTTCTTATCACTGCAAGGGGAGGACAATGGTGTAAATCAGTCATCTTCTCCACACTATACAATGCGTCTAGTGTTTGCCATGTTCTTATCTGTCGAGAATAGTAATCAGGGCAGTGAATGAGATGCCACCCGTTGTCTGTTTGTTAGCTTGTTTTGTTCGTTAGCGTGACGAGTGGAGTGGTTCAGGTTTAGCCTGTTGTTTTACAATGTGACAGAACCACTTACCTTTCTTTTGTTTCTGACTAAAATCCACATATACAGTATGTCCACAAGAGTGAACATGTTGTTGTTGCTGTAAATAATTCTGTTGTGCAGGTCTCCAAGAAGTAATGTTAGTCTTTGTGTTGTGAGTATACAACTGGTGTTCAGTAAAATATACAATGAAAATTCAACAGTAACGCAGCTATGAGTCTTCACTGTGTTCTGAAGAATGTTTGAGTGAACAAAGAGTATTTTTTGAAGAATGCTGAAATTATTTGTGGTAGCAATTCCACAATAAGCAGCACTTTTTATGTTTTACCAACCTCATTAGTTATGTCTCTGTCCTTGATTCTGTGTGCCCGAGGAGACAATACTGTAGCTGTTAGCTTACTCTACTAAACAGGATCTGTGGATTGAAAGTATTCACTGTAATGGTTAATGGGTTTACTGTCTGTGTGTCAGACAGATTCGTTAGCAAGCCAGTCTGAAAGTATGATCAAATTTTGGGTATTAGTTGCACTTTAGGGCCCTTAGCACTTTGGCCTCCACATGTTTGTTTGTTTATTTGTTTGTTTGTTTTGTTGGTTTGGCTTTGCTTTCGGAAATGCATGGAAATAAGGCTGAACTTTATATCATCGGCAAAAAAAGACCGAAAACCATTTTTGGTTTAGTTCACTCTGCATAATTGAAAAGAAAAAAATGCCATATGGGTTGTGGTCACAAAACTACACCATATTCCATGGCAGCCCTTAACAAAGCGTTGGCACAGTGGCAGAGCTCAGGATGCATGAAGCAACACAACCCTGCCCTGCCCAAGCTACCCGTCTCAGGCCAAAAAGATGCCACGTCAGCGAGTAGCTCTTCACCAAGAGCATCCTCTTTTCTTATTATTATTATTATTATTATTATTATTATTATTATTATTATTATTATTATTATTATTATTATTATTATTATTATTATTATTATTATTATTATTATTATTATTATTATTATTATTATTATTATTATTATTATTATTATTATTATTATTATTATTATTATTATTATTATTATTATTATTATTATTATTATTATTATTATTATTATTATTATTATTATTATTATTATTATTATTATTATTATTATTATTATTATTATTATTATTATTATTATTATTATTATTATTATTATTATTATTATTATTATTATTATTATTATTATTATTATTATTATTATTATTATTATTATTATTATTATTATTATTATTATTATTATTATTATTATTATTATTATTATTATTATTATTATTATTATTATTATTATTATTATTATTATTATTATTATTATTATTATTATTATTATTATTATTATTATTATTATTATTATTATTATTATTATTATTATTATTATTATTATTATTATTATTATTATTATTATTATTATTATTATTATTATTATTATTATTATTATTATTATTATTATTATTATTATTATTATTATTATTATTATTATTATTATTATTATTATTATTATTATTATTATTATTATTATTATTATTATTATTATTATTATTATTATTATTATTATTATTATTATTATTATTATTATTATTATTATTATTATTATTATTATTATTATTATTATTATTATTATTATTATTATTATTATTATTATTATTATTATTATTATTATTATTATTATTATTATTATTATTATTATTATTATTATTATTATTATTATTATTATTATTATTATTATTATTATTATTATTATTATTATTATTATTATTATTATTATTATTATTATTATTATTATTATTATTATTATTATTATTATTATTATTATTATTATTATTATTATTATTATTATTATTATTATTATTATTATTATTATTATTATTATTATTATTATTATTATTATTATTATTATTATTATTATTATTATTATTATTATTATTATTATTATTATTATTATTATTATTATTATTATTATTATTATTATTATTATTATTATTATTATTATTATTATTATTATTATTATTATTATTATTATTATTATTATTATTATTATTATTATTATTATTATTATTATTATTATTATTATTATTATTATTATTATTATTATTATTATTATTTATTTTCTCATCGGTGAGTCTTGCTCCCTGACATCTGGATATGAACTCATCTCTCGCAATCCTCCAAAACCATTTACACACACACACACACACACATAACCTGCACCTGTCATACTAACCTTGTACTGTTAGCATGACAAAACATCTGAAAGGCATTACACAGTGTTAACACAGCTCAGCCTGAATATGCCACCGCAAAATAGTTTGGTTTTATGTAACGGCAGAGAGGAAAGATGCATTTCTGTTTGTGTTAAAGTGTGAAGCATTGTGTTTCACCTAGTTTTCTTTCAGAGCATTTCACCATTTGTTTGTATACTTGTTTTTTTGTTTTTCGTTTATTTATTTATTTATTTTTTCCTTCTGTGTAGTCACATCTCATGAGAGAGTATTGCATGAATGTATTTACCAACATGAATATTCAATAAACACGGCAGCGCAGCACAAAGGAAGTAATCACTAATTTATTTATCAGTGCCGTTTGACATGCCACGCCATCGCGTGCCGCCCACCGTTGCCACACATCCGCCGAGCGACAGCGGTATTTCGGGAAGCCCCTTGGGAGCCAGGGTAGACCCCCTCCCCTGCAAATGGAGGAAAGGATGCAGAGTGACCCCATCTCAGCTGCCGGATATAAAAAAAATGATCAATAACACAGATAATTGCTTGAGGTTATTCCATCGAGTCACGCGCGCTTCACCCTGGGTTTTATAACTGGTGCGAAAAGCGCTGAATTAATTTGAATTTGAATGAGTCTGGTAGCTGTGTGTTCCTCTGCGCAGTGCCGCACTTCAAACGGCCGTACATCTGAAGTTGCAGTGGACGCGGGCGGGCGGGTGAAGCCAAGCGGCGGCGTTTCTGGGCCTCCTGAAATGACACCTGGCTGCATATCAGAGGTGTTTTTGCTGGCGCGCTGGATGGCGTGCTGCCGATGTGTGTGTGTGTGTGTGTGTGTGTGTGTGTGTGTGTGTGTGCTCCGTACTGTAGCCCGCACCGCTCCCTCAGGCAGCGCCGGCCGCTCCTCTCTCCCACCCCTCCGTCTCTCCACCCTCCTCCCATCTTACTGTACGCCTCACCTTACCCCCACCCTGGAGGCTTCTGCTCACTTTCCCCTTCATCTTACCCCTCCTTCTCCTCCCTCACTCTCTCCTTTTCCCTCCCTCTCGCTCTCTCTCTCACTCTCTTTCTGTCTCTCTCCCTCATACAGGCACACACTCTTTAGCGCTCACTCAGTGTTTCTTGCGCTGGTTCTTTACTTTCTCACACAAACATACACACACATACACACACACAGAGACATCTCTCTCTTTCCCACACACACCCTTTTTTCTCTCTCTCTCTCTCTCTCTCTTTACTACTCTCTCTTCTTACTTTCTCTACCCCTGTCTGGCTCTTACAAGCTCACACACAGACACACACACACACACACACACACACACACACACACACACACACACATTCTTCTCTTCATCTCTCTGCCTCATCCTTGTTTACGTCCTCTTGTTTTTCTCTTCACCTCTCTCTCTAGGTCTCTTAACCTCTGTTGCTCATTCTCTCCCATCCCTCTCTCCATGGTCTTTCTCTCTCTCTCTGGTCTTTGTTTTCTCTCTCTTTCTTCATTCTACTTATGTCAGCATTTCTGCTCCTGTTTTGTTTAGGAGTGTTTTGGCATTTTGGCCCCTTCGCTCACTGCTTCCTCGGGCAGCTATTTCACTGATCCCAGGTCAGGCTGCGGGGAGGATGATGAACGCCTGGCCACCTGAGCAGACTGAAAGGCCTTCAGATGCTGTGTGAACCATAAATCGTAGACATGAGGCCACAGACCTGGGGCTTTTTTAAGCCTGTAGTTTCTAGTCGAGTTTATTACCTTTTTGAGAACTATTTATACTTTTTTTTTTACTAAAAACCAATGAGGTTTATTTACTGTGGAGGACATTTGAATGTGAACAGATGTGCACACCACTTATGGCAGACTTGCAGAATATTTCACAGTACTCTTTGTAGCGACTGCAATAAGAACTACTATTCATGGATTATTATTTTACTTAGTTTGGTGCATCTTAGACCAGCATTGAATATGAAGTGTACTTCACAGTAAAGTTGCATAGCTGGCAGATGCTCATTTGCTGTATGTATTTTTAATATTTCTTAAGCGTGCGCCGCTTCTGCACCCCACTTCCATCACAGAAATAGATTGTTGAATGAGTGTGTGTGTGTGTATGTTTGTGTGTGTGTGTGTGTGTGTCTGTGTGTAGCTGCAGTAATTAAGATCTGAATGTGCCTCATTCTCCGTCTGGGCCAGAGCTAGCGAGCGCTGCATGAATAGCGCGCCTGATTATCCAGGACAGAACGGAGGGAGGGGAAGTGGATGGCGCCAGACAAAAGGACTCCCTCATAACCCAAGACCAGGGTGGCGCAACCCTGGGCACACTGGTGAGGGTGGAGGGGGTGGTGCCGCTGGTGGTGCTGGTGTTGTTGGGGGTCGTGGCGAAAGACAGTAACTTTACTGAAGGCCCTGCAACAGCACTATCTCCTACAGGCCAGAGGCTGTATGCAAATGATCCCCACTATGAGGCACTGGATGTGTTGTCCAGTGTGTAGTGTGAGGTGGTCAGCACGGGATGAATCAGCAGTCTTAAGCGCTCCGGAAATACTGTAGGCTCCGACATGAATGCGCTGACACTTTCTGTCACTTGCTCACGCACACCAGCGGTTGGAACTGACAATCATTCGATCAACAATGGACTTTATTCGGCGGCGCATCGTAACCGAATCATAAGCGTGATCGACATGGCTGCGGCGGAGTGTGGCGCTGGTGTGCGGGGTTGCTGCGTACACAATGGAGTCTAATGGAATTGAACGTCGAAAGCAGAGCGTGGCGCACTCATGTCGGTGCCTGTGTGCGGAAGCCTTTAGCGATGTCTCTGACTGAAAGACTGAAAGTTGGCCATGTTTGAGTCACTAATGATGTGATTTTGGGCTTGAGTATGATGCTCATCTATAATTTTCTGCCATTACTTACGGCACATATTCCTATTGAATATACTGTATGACAGGTCAGTTGTACTTTAGTTAAATTAGAGGTGTCATTGATTCAGAGAAAGTTTAATGTTAATGTTCATATTCCTCCTCTCTGATCATACAAATATGACCATACTCTTATCATTGTTGCCATGTCTTTCTTATGAGCTGTATATTTAGAGTTGTACTGTAGTGTCTGGTTTATGTGTGACCGGATAATATCACTGATACGATTTGGAAGATAGCAGTCAAAATCAGATGCACACAATCCCATCATAGGTCATTGTACACACCATGTACAGCACTTCCCATAGAATAGCTGCCGTCTTTGAACTGGAGTTCTTTCCACCTGATTCCATCTCGGGGATTAAATGCTTTAACGTCTAGATTTCATGTAACCCAGTTAATTACGTTGGGACAGGTAGTGGCGTGTCCCATATTGATTTGCTTTCATGGGATGGGATTAAAGCTGTCTGAAGGCTCAGGGCTTGCACTGCCCCCCACCCACCCACCCCGTAAACAGAATTTGCCGCGCTGTGCCGGCCGGCAGCCACTGGGCTTTGACTCCCCGGCTTTTTGACAGGTTTAGTCCAGTCAGGTGGTGCTGCTGGAGATCTCCGTCTCGTAATCCATCTGGATTAGGTTTGTAGAGAGTAGGAGATGTCTGAGGCTTGGGGATGAAGGGGGCATCATCACTCTTCCTTTTGTATCCTTCTTGTGCAGAATTTGGTGGAGGATGGGGAAATTTGTACCCCAAAGGGCCTGTGCAAGCAAGCCAAAAGATACAATAATCGGGAAACACAAATAACACGACGAGATGAATGGATTACTTGAGCAGAGTAGCTAATCCTTCACGGAGAGAAAATCTATACGTGGTGTGGTTTGTACACCTTAGTCTATAGCACCCAGAGGAACGGCATTTGTCAGGCCTGCCTTTTTTTAATGTACTTTGGTGCTTTGAACAATGGCCTTTGCAACCCCACTCCAATCTCTCCGTCTCTCTCTCTCACTCATTCTCCCTCGGAGGTCTCAATCTCTTTTGCCATGTCTCTGTAGATGTCAGATTCATGATGGTTCGTCAGCGGAGCGGTCAGACTTTTATCCGCCACTCTTAGCTTGACTCTGGCCGCCATCGATCGTCCCCTCGATGAGTTGGGGGATCATCAGGACTGGAGTGAAGTGCAGGGGTCGAGGGGAGGGGGAAGGAGAGGAGCGAGAGGGAGAGGGGGGACACGCAGCTAACATGTAAAAGAGTGAATGTCAACGGACTCTTGTGTCGATTTAAAGAGCCGAGCGATAAAAATCAATAGGCGCTAACGCCTCCCATCCTCATACCCCCACCCTCCCCAGCCCCCCCCCCCCCGAAGTGCAGGGGTCGAGGGGAGGGGGAAGGAGAGGAGCGAGAGGGAGAGGGGGGACACGCAGCTAACATGTAAAAGAGTGAATGTCAACGGACTCTTGTGTCGATTTAAAGAGCCGAGCGATAAAAATCAATAGGCTCTGCCGCCTCCCATCCTCACGCCCCCACCCCCCTAACCCCCCCCCCCCCCCGACCGTGGCGTGAAATGATGGTTTTGTTGCGCTCAGCAGCAGTGGCGGTGGCCTCTTTGATATTTCATCTGATCTCCAGGGTGGCTCTGGTTTATCCCACCTGACAGGAACCGGAGTACTCCACATTTATTTTCTTCCACAAG
The DNA here is from genome assembly GCF_017589495.1 of Alosa alosa. Taxonomy (NCBI): domain Eukaryota; kingdom Metazoa; phylum Chordata; class Actinopteri; order Clupeiformes; family Clupeidae; genus Alosa; species Alosa alosa. The sequence continues at coordinate 11,001,343 of NC_063203.1, read as the reverse complement.
CCGATAAATAAGGGTTACAAAAAAAAACAACCCACAGAGCTTATGGTGTGTTTCAAAAAGCCTTGTGGTAGGCCGTCGTCCTGGGCCTTTTGTCATGTCCAGGGCCGGATGCGATGGAAGCATATGGCCCCAGCCACAGGCGTAGAGGCCTGGGTGCTTTGTCACGAGGCTCGGGCAGTCTGGAGCACGCCTGTTGCCACGCTAGCTATGGCTCAGCAAAGCTGTGTCGGATTTTGCCGAGCGGAACTGGAGAACTCAAGCGAGCTAATGTTGCAAGAGAACGGACCAGCCATACGGCAAAAAAGCAGGGAGCTGTACAACAGTGTTTTTACCTTTTTCTGCAAAAAAAATGATATTGTTTGTGCTCTAACACTGGTTTTGTCTTGTATCCCAAGTGGATACACAGGGAAATTGTTTTTTTATGTATATCGATGACCAACGGTAACCTTGAGGTACCTCTATTTGCTGAGCTCCATCTCGACCTTGTCTCCCGGAGACCCTGGTTGTGCGGCGGTGGACCAGCGGCGGACCAGGAGCCAAGGCCCACCGGGGTCGTCTGAGACGTCAGCAATCTGCCCAACAAAACACGAATGCTAATTTGACCCCGAACATGAATGTGAGGATATGAGATCTCAACCTCACCACTACTGCTGCTGGCTGCTTAGCTCAGCGCTTGGCCTAGGGACCTCAAAAGTAACATGGGGAAACACACACACACACACAAACACACACACACACCGGTCATTAGGCATTCCCGAAAAACCAAAGGCCAGCAACCCCCCCCACACACACACACACACACACACACACACACACACACACTCCCCAGCTCAAGAGTAATAACCATCTGCATTAATGACATCATAATTCTGTATCTCCACACAAACGGCAGTCATGGGGGTCGTTAAGGCGATCTGATGAACGCTCTGTCAGTGCAGAGAAAAATGTAGATTAATACACCCACCCGCTCTCCCACCGGGGCTGCGCATTGCCTTGTAGTTATGAAATATAGATTTTCTGCATACTTGACTGTACAAACTAATGACTGTGCTGCGAGCGAGCTGGGTTTTGCGTGCCGTTTACTGGGACACAATATGGTGTAAATAATGACACTGCTAATGTATCGGGGGCTATCGACTCTGTGGTTTGGCATTAGAGCTGCCTTGGCGTCGGAATAGCGAGTAGGACACTAAGGCGACGCTGGGATGACAGTGATAGATCACATCAAGCCTAATAGTAACTGCCACTCTATGGATGAGAGGATGATTGATGGGATTAATCTCAGTGTTTTTACATGAAAATCTTTAGCTCATCACCATGAGCTTCTCATTAAGGCCTCACTCGCTGAGTCGTGAGTGTTTCATAGCAGCTAATGTGTTATTTATTTCTCTGGGCTCTGAAATATGACCGTTTCAGCAGTAGCCTCAACTCCAGACTCCATCCATCTGAGCAGCTAACTTGTTTTTTTTTTTGTGTGTATGTGGGTTGGTTTGACCTTTGCACTCTCATCATCGGAGGCAGATGGAAGCTGATAGACCTAGTTGCCTTAGGAGCTGAGAATCAGAGAATCATGGGAGGTCATATTGCCTCTCTCTCTCCCTCTCGCCGGCTCACTTTTCTCTCTCTCTCTCTCTCTCTCTCTCTCTCTCTCTCTCTCTCTCTCTCTGTTTTAGGACAGCGCAGCCAACGCATTAAAATAAATATTTGTAATTTAAACAGAAATACCACACACACACACACACACACTGACACACTGACACACACACACACACACACACACACACACACACACACATACACACATACACACCACACAAAACATACACACACACACACATACAGTTACAATAACTCCAGTGCCTGTCTAAGGAAAAACATGCTTGTGCTATTTTTATTTTACTTCTGTGTATTAGTAGTATGTGTTTACTCTTATATATTATTCATTTGAAAAATGAATCCCCCAAAACATTACTCTACCCAGTGCCTTTGAGAAGGAGGTTTAGTTACCTGTTAGCAGATTGGCCTGTGCCATGACCGACGCTCCTCTCTATCAGGGGCCCCAGCAGGGTGGACACATCCTCACCTGCCCACCCCTTAGATGGCTGAGCCAAAGCTGGCCCTCACCTGCCGAGGCTGCCGGAGCACCCCGCTGGAGTCTGGGGCCTATTTATACCCACTCAATATGGAGCCCTTGCCAAAACACAAAGAACAAGAGCGAGAGAGATAGAGGGGAGAAGAAGAGAGGATTATTTGCGAGCAATTTAAAGGCCGCGCCCCGGAGGGCTCCTGGGCAGCCAAGCGTGGGGGGAGCTGCCAGGAGATGCTTTATTTTCGGGTAGAGTAGCGTCAGGCGCGCTGGCTGATAGAGATATTTTTCGCCTTGCGATATCCCAGCAGGATAAACCACCACCACCACCCCTTCAAGCCCCAAACCCCATCCTCTCTACGCCTCAGGCAATGTAGAGACTGTCAGGTGGAGAAGAGAGCTTCACCTGCATGAGACGAGGGGGTGTGTGGGTAGGCGGGCGGGGGTCCCCGCAGAGCAGGCTATCAAGCTGGCGGCTGATAAATTAGCCCCAACATCCAATTAGAAATCCCCAAGTGCTACCGAGCAACAACCACAGGAAGCGTTTACTGTGCATAGAGAGGGCCAGTGGTTAAAGAATGGGATGCTGTCCAAGGCTCTTGTTTATGTAAACAACCGCCTGGCTGGCCTGTTTATTGCTCAGAGACTTTGGCTCTGCTTATGAAAATTACACTTACTTTGTGAACGTCATTTTGATCTCTCTTCTCTCTTCATAACAACAGAAAATTGCATTTGCAAAAACAAAAAGAAAACATTTACTGCGTACATGAAATGCACACACTTCACAGTGAACAATTTCAGACATTGGCTTTGTAATCTATAAAATGTTGAAACTGACAACCTTTGAAGGCAACATGAAGAAAAAACATAAATTCATGACACTTCAAACTGGGAAGTTAAAGCCATTTATTTATCTATATATGACTGCTAATGGCTACAGTGTTTGGTGTGTGTGTGTGTGTGTGTGTGTGTGTGTGTGTGTGTGTTCGAGCTCTTTGCATCAAACAGTGAACCGGACTGAAGAGTGCAGTGTTTTGTGGCTCTCCCTCTAAGCACTTCAAAGCCAGTTCCCATCTTTGCCTCGGCTGAAGCTGTGGAGTAATTGAATGGTGAAAGCCCCACGAGAGCTTCACACAAAGCTCAAGACCTGAGCATTATCAGGCAGATTGAGAAGCCCAATCCACAAGCGTAGCTGCACCATCCAGAGAGAGAGAGAGAGAGAGAAAGAGCTCCGCACCCTGCCTCAACTCACAGAAAAACCAAGCCCCGTGCGAGCTCATGTCACCAACGACAGCTCGCTGGAGACACACCCGTGAAAGCGCCACGGTGAAACTTGCATGACGCATGAAATATACATGAGCGGCGTCCATTACAAATATGGCGTCGTTGCCGAAGAAGCGGGAGTTTGGCGGCGGTGGCGGGCGGCACTGCCTGCGCGGAGCCATCTGTCGGAGGCTTTAGCCGTCTTCCAGTGCAGTGGGGTTAATCTCGTGCAGGAGGGCCGTGGCCTACTTTAACTTTCTGGTCACTCAGTGATCGGGGCATTAGTGTTCGCCACTCGCGCTCACTCTCGCACTCCTTCCCAGGACCCAGCACTCACACTCACACACTACTATGGCCACTGACCGCTGGAAAAATGGCCTTGCCCATTGTGTGGCCATCCTATAAGGGTCCCTTCGAGTAACACACTTCCCTGAGGGGGGAAAAATGTCCAGAGGTCCCTCTGCCCCTCCCCCACCCATCTCAAGAACTACACTTCCCATCATCCACGGCACCCACCCGCTCCCACGTGCAGCTTCACATCTGCATAGACATCACATCAGCAGGAAACTGGCACCTTTACTTATTCATCTCCTCTTCCAGAGGTCTCTGTCTTAAGAGCAGGGCCAGGAAGCAGTGATAGAGGCAACAAGAGCAACAACAAACAACAGAAAGCACTTTGTCTGGAGCTCTAGACGGAGGGCCAGCGTAGCACGGAGTGGGCTGAAGCGTTATGTAGGTGTATGGGCCAGTGTGTCACTCGCGGCGCTACCTGACAGAGCAGGTTTGTAGGTGAGGCAGATTAGTCGGGATGAGAGACTCTTTCCAGATACTCGGGCTAACTGGTGCAAGCAAGGATCTTTTGCAGAGGGCTGACTGATACTGACCCATAGAAAAGAAGGTTTGATGGTTGTGTAAAACTCTCTCTCTCTCGCATGGTAAAAGCAACTTTAGAAGAGTTCACTGTTCTTGGGCTGAGGGCTCAAAGGATTCTAGAAGGCTTTAACATCTCAACATCAAAGGGTTCTAAATAGGACTTCTAGACAAAGATTCTATAGTTAACTTTATCAACCGTCTCTGATCTAGATCTCCTCTATGTAGTTTATGGTCATTATACAGTACAGAACAGAACATTTAAAAACAGAGTGTCTAAACAACAGCGTCTGGACATGGCACCTGGTCACCCCAGACTGAGGTTGCAGACCAGCAGCACAGACCGTATTTATGTTCAGGTGAACTAATACGGCACACGACTCAGGGGGTCTAGCTTGTCAGGAGTGCCCTGGCTTGATGGATGGAGGCTGTTGAATTATGTAGGTCAGATGAATCGGGGGGAGAGGTGCTGGCACAGGCAGAGACCCCCAACAGTGGGCAGGTCAAGGGGCAACGAGGGGACTGGGACAGCCCGACGGGGGCTCCCCCCTCAGACGCTTGGCTGGCTGAATGTTCCGGAAACCAGCAGACATAACTGGCAGGATCTGTTCTCTGGTTGCTGTGTGATGTTTTTCCATTTTGTTATGGCACAGAAAGTGGTGTGTGTGTGTGCACGCATGACTGTTTGTGTCTGTGTGTTTGTGCAGGCATGTATTTCTGTGTGTGTGTGTGTGTGTGTGTTTGTGTGTGTCTGTGTGGACACATGACTGTGGGGGGGTGTACATGTGTCTGTGTGTTTGTGTAGACATGTGTTTGTGTGTGTTCTTGATGTTTGTTGCCTAAAATATTCATGACTTCTCTTCTTTTGTCCTGTGGTCTCCCACTGCACCCTTTTGCCCGCTGTAGTTCGGAATGTCTCCGGCTCACTCGGAGTTCACTAAGAGCACATCACAGGGCAGGGCAGGAGGGGGCATCCATTTTGCATTCAACTCTGCTGCGGTGTTACGCAACACAGAGAGAGAGAGAGAGAGAGAGAGCGATGGTGCCATCTGTAATGAGGGAGGGGTG